>NC_142527.1:8360200-8592700 GCF_964205215.1 Stylophora pistillata | reverse complement strand
GTACAGGGACAGATCAAAAAGTTCTGTCACTTCGCCTATATTTCTCCTGATGCACCAACAATTCCTAAAAATTGCTGTTACATTCCTTCGAAGTAACTTCCTTCGACTTCACTTCCGTACATCGTTGCATCCACATCTTTCACTTCTGGAAACATTGACGGTACTTCGAAAAAGATATAGCTCTCGTCTCTGAATAAGCAGCCTAGGTAAACTCTTGCACCCTTGAAAATGGCTTTCATGAGAGAGATCAGGGTTTTAATTCATAGTTAGATACATGTACAGCATATTTAAGGATCCTTTTCTGACTAAAGGAAACAAGCTTCAGGCATTAAGCTCAGAACCTGTAAAACTTTGAGACGTCAGTGCCTGAGATGGGGCATCATTTGAAAAAAAAAATGAACATTATTACATATGGAACAATTTTCTTTTATAAAAGCAAATGTCCTATTTTTATTTATTTATTTATTTTTTATTTTAATGAAAGTCTGCGTAGATTCCTAACTTTTTGAATTGAAAAGTTTCGGCCTTTGTCATAATTCTGAGACTTCCTGCCTGTAAGATATGAATCACAAGAAATTCGGCATACTAGCTGGACCATTCACAATTCACCATTTACCATTTGGTTACCGGAAATTGTGTGGTAAATCTAGATTGATAAACTGGGACAAAAGCAAATAGTGAAAGACTTGGGACTTGAGAAGGTCGAAGGTGGGGGGGGGGGGGGTTGGGGTGGACGAAGGGGGGATTAGGAAAATAGTGCGTAAGTCTGGAAAATCCTGGCTACGCTCCTGTGTTCAAAGATAAAGAGAGTTTGAAAAATAGACATCACTTTCAGAAACCTTCTGACTATTAATGGACAAATATATTTCCCCTTCATATAGCTAAAGTGTTTCTAAAAAAATTTCACAATGCAGTGTACGTGGCAATATCTGATAAAAAAAAATACGTTAGAACACGATGTTGTTTATTTTGCAGAAACACATAGTGCTTGAAATCGAAAACTCAACTAAACCACCAAGGGAGGTTTTCTGCAAACAGAAAACACGCTTAGAACAAACGAAATTAAACTGAAATGAAAAACTCACCGATTGTTCGAGCTTAAGGTTTCTCTAAACAACGATAATCCACTCTAACAAATATTTCGACATGAACGCAACGATTTCTTTTCCAAAAGCTATTGCTCGGATTACGTAAAACATAGTCCAGCAATGGGAGCTACACACGAGTAGGTGGTAAGTCTCTCAAAAATTCAGAAGCTATTCATATCCAGCCATTTAACAAGGGATTTTAATCCGAAAATGTAGCAATTGTAGTAAGAAAAATGATTGAAATCATATTTTTATGTTATTTTATATCACAGTTTTAGTAAGTACTAAAACAACTAGTACACTTTAGGGTTCGGTAAATATCCAATACTCCCTACCTCCACTTTCGTGAATGATTGTTAGTTATTAGTCGGATAAGTGTAGGAATTTGACACCTTTGTTGGTGATTCTTTGAAACTAGTAGTTTCTGTTACTTCAGGCTCACAAGTCGACCCTGACGAAAAACAAAAGATGAAATTTATTGCAGAAATTCGTGTATCCAGAATTACCTACTTGCAGGTCACATATAACTATCTTGTTGTATTGTTCTATTTTACCTGTATGCTTATAAATTAAAAATTGATTCTTATGTCAGCGTGCGTTGATGGCATGGGGATAGGAAGAATACAGGAAGTCTGAAGAACACGAGAAAAGCGTAAGAGTTTCTTGGAACTCAGTCGAAAGCAAACGTCTAACTTCTTGAGATCCGTATTCCAACGTTTTGAAAATTACCTCTTAAACACAGAAACTATGGTAGCAACCAGGTGTGTGTTCGTGTTTCTAACTTCAACTTGGTCAAACTGGAATTACATCGCGCCCAAAATTGATACCCCGATGATTCTTTTATCCAAACCGACGCAACAATTTCGATGCGATTACATTACTATTGCACAGTGTACTGAAAAATAAAGAAAATGCGTAAAGCGCATTTTTGATAACATCGTCAGAGTTTTTATAACTTATTAAAAGATAACAAACGTGTATTCTATTCATCATGAAAGTCTCCGATCTAAATGTTGCAGGATGACTCGCTAAGATAAAGCTTAGATACGATTCAAATTCGAATAACCAGGTATGTGTGTGGTTGTAAAATGAATTATATTCGTTTACCTTAAATTCTCCTTGCTCTGTATAGTTGTTCCAGTTGTTTCCATAAAACTCACATAATAGTGACTAATATAGGAGCCTGGAAAGCCTTGTGTAGTAACTGCATTGACATTTCTTGAATACTGTTAATTCACCTGCATCCATGGATTTCTATCATTTGTATCAGGAGTCCATGCTTTGCTGTTGCTTAACCGTGCATAAAGATGAATTGAATCAGAATTCTGTGCTGATAATGCTGTGATATCCTTGTTTGGAATAATACCTCTTGCCATACCAAAGTCAGGTGGGTAATAACCCAATAAAACATGAATGAAAAACAAGTAAAAATTTAGTTTCTAAAGTGGGTCAAAAATTATTGCACTTACACACACACACACACACACACACCAGACTCTCAGCCAGATAGATAAACCTAACCTATACTAGCCTCCCCCCATCCAAGTAGATCTGTATAATTACATATACCAGATATCAAGATAGCACTGAAAATTGGAACCAAGTTACAGTTGCCTCACTCAAAATTGGTGGTATTAGTGATATGTAGCTAAAAACTCGCACTCTAAAATGGGATATATCTTTTTACACAGTTAAGAGGAAGGTATGAGCTCTTCATAATTTTTTTTTCTCGTAATGCTAAATTACCTCACCAGCTAAGTCCGAGGTGAAATCATAATAATTTTCTGAAAAATTTGCATGTTTTTGAACGAGAAAGTAGGAAGCAATTACTATATTTTAACAGCTATATACATATGTACACTATGCTCTAGGGGGTGGGTGCTTATTCTGGGAAGGGCAGCGTTTTAGAGCTTGGAGGCTTCCGGTTTGTACAATGGGAAATACAGTGGCCAGGCAAAAAAAAGCATTCTTTAAGAGCCATGTAATGAATATAAGTTAAAATGAACAGGACTTACCGAAAGTGTGTCGCCCCGGCATCAGGATTGTGAGAAAATGTATGGCAAACATGTAGCTTCCCTGAAATGCCTTGCCTATTTCCTCATAAGGCACGCCATGTCATGCCATACAACTACTTGACAGCTTGCTGAATTTGGTAACCAACATTCACCTACACTTTGATACACAGTGCCCACTCTTTTGGTTCATGGGTGCATCTGATCAAAATCATCGTCACACCTAAATTTTACAATTTTCCATGAATCAAAAATACTTACTTCTGGCGAATACCTACATAGCTTTAAATTTTAAGAGCGTGTATGAATTCAGCTCCGAGAGTGAGGTAGCATATTCACGGTCGTGGCAGCAAAGGCCAATTAGATATCAAACTGAAAAATGATTTTGAGTGTAAGTGACCGTTAAAAAATAATTATTAAATGATTTTTTCTCACAAAAGATCGATCTTGGTATGCGAAACAAAACTAACATTTTCACACAAGAGTTTGGAGAAAAGACGAGCAATTGAATTTTTTCCAAATTTGAGGATCGGCGCTGTTAAAAACGAGCCTCAGAGTGCGGAGGTGATTTTCGCTTGGAAAAGAATTATCTTAAAACATTTCAAAAATTCAGGTGGTTTTGATCACTTTTGGGGAGACAGAGTCGTGGGAAAAGTTTAAAAGAAGACGAGTTTTTATACCGAAATTCACGGTAACAGACAATTCGTCTTAACACTCACTATAACCTTCCTTGGTACTTCTCGCCGTGCACTGATTTTTGCTTTGTTTGGTTTTTTTTTTCTCCGAGAAACGTCAAAAATGCAAATTTCATCGAAGGATCTACAATGGAATCACCAAAAGTGTTACAACGCAAAAATTCTGATTTCGTATTTTTTTTTTCTCTAACTGATATTTCTAACGCATCAAGCAACGTTTTCTTAACGAGTTTTGACTTGTCAATTAAACAACGGTTGCCCTGTAACAACTTATGAGAAAGCACTGACATCGATTATGAACAACATAAAACAGAAAAATTTTGAAGGAAAATCGACTTGTGTCTCAACTCTGTACTTTAGACACTCATTCAGAACAAAAACCCAAGTAAATAACATGTTTGGATTGGGTCCTGTTTCTATCTTTCCTCTCATGCATACTGGTAACGAAATGTAAGAAGTATTAAGATTTGTTTTAGAGTTATCAATTAGGTATTACGTAGGGTAAAATTATTCAAAACATCCATTTCTTAATGCCAGATATCATGACCAGACTAATCAGCTTCAGATCAGATCAGGGCATTTTAAGGAACTGATCGATGTCAACAAACTTGATTAATATGCTAATTCAACGTTGTTCAGCTGTGTTACCTTTGATTTTGTGCCCGTACATTTACTACCGAAGATTAAAGGGAAAAGAGGAACAGATAGATGACTTATCTAGATAAATAAAGTTAAATAAAAAAAATAATAATTACAGCAATAACATCAGCGTCATGAAAGAGTCTACATGAAAAATATTTTCCTTTTTTTATCAGTTAGTACTCAAACGAAACTTTCATTTTAAGTTCACGCAAAACGTTCTACTAAAAAAAAAATTGGTAACGGAAGTCTGACAAACAAAACCTTAGAACGTTCATACTAATAAATCTCTGAAGGAAGTCGTAGGAAAAATAAAAACATTCATTCGGGGGCTGAGTTGTGATATTCGACATTGTGCAGTAGACTCACAAAAATTCGATATCCGCGTTTCAAAAATTTAAATCTTACCTTCTAATAGCATCTTAAGCCGATCTTCAGTTTTTACTATTCGTCGATGTTGTGTTAAGTTCTACGTGGGTTGGCCGTTGTCCGTGTCCCTAACGGTTGGCCGGTTGACGCAGGTCTTATCGTTCTTTCGATAAAAAAAATATCCTCCTTCGGTGAAACTCTGAAATCTAGAATAAAGATATGATTAAAAGTTACTTTCTTCGAAATCAAAGTCCGCTGCGACCTTTTAATTAATTTTTCAAGTGATTTGGGGATTCTTCAAAACTAGTAGTTTTCCATGGCTCAGGAGTGGACCCTAACGCAAAGCAAAGAAAAAAATAAAAATGAAGAAGTTCTTGAATTCAGAATTATCAACGTACATTTAAAATTCCTCGTATAAAAAATACCAATACATCGAACTGAAATTATTTGAAGGAGAGTTTCCAACCGCCGAAAAAGCGGTCGAGTGATGATATGAATAAATCAATATATTTTTTTAATATTGAGCTCTATACTCTAGAGTTTATAAAGAAACAACTCCCTGTTAGCTCAACTGGTTAGAGCGCCGGACTGTTGTGCGGAAAGTCGAGGGTTCAAGCCCTGGACCAACACTCAAGGTCTTAAAATAACTGACGAGAATGTGCTACCTTTCTATAATATCAAGAATGGATAGACATTCTAGTCTTCTCGGATAAGGACGAATAAACCGTAGGTCCCGTCTCCTGCTTCTATTAATTAGTTAATTTGGTTAGGCAGAAGACGTTCAAGAACCCACTCACGAGACTACAGGTGGACACTATTACGGTTATGCGCGAACCAGAAAAAACCTGCCAGGAAAAAAAAAACCCTTCAGGAGAAAATATGACACGAAATCTTGGAAGAGACCATGGCCCAAACTCAAAGCAGTTAGCAGCCCATCCTACGAGGCTTCACAATTAAACAAATAAGTTTTGAAAAATAAATTTGGTATCAACGAAGGGGATGGTTTTTAGGTCCCCTTTAGACCACTGCATCATTACCCATGATACTCTGGCCTTAGGCGCAGGTCCGTCATATCTCGCGCCGACAAAATATTTATTTCTGCCTATTCGTAGACTCAATCGTTAGAAATACCATTTTTCAAGCAATCCTTTTCAACGGAACATTCAGTATATCCCTCAAATATATATCCTGCTAGTTATATCCTGCTAATTTTTTCCCCTAACTTCCACTATCTACTGTTCTTTATTCCTCCCTTGTTTACCTAGTTTTCCTATCTTCCCTCCTTAGTAAAAATAAGTAAATGATAATAATAAATAATAATTTAGCAATGGCTCTTCTTGTCCACTGTTTCCAGATCGAATAGGAATTTGGAATGGTATAGCAAAACAAAGGCGCCATAAAGCAAAGTAAACACCTGCGAGACTCTCCCTTCGTTTAAAAATGTGAATAATTTGCCTATGCTGAAATGAGATAGTTCCGGGGGAATATGTACCTTTGATCCAATGTATACACGGGTGCGTTTAATTCTGTTGTCTGCATGCAGATAGAGAACAAAGAAATGCCTAATCTATTTAATTTTATTGGCTACAGAAATTTCAAAACAAAATGCGAAGCAAAAGCCAGAAAATACACTCTTAACTTCTTCATCATTTCTACATTTCGCCCCTTATCCATTTAGTTTCCCCATCTTCACTCCTAAAGCAAACCTTAGATTGAGCGAAGCTAAGCGAACGATCACTAGACTGTCCCGTTGTCAGGGATGAAAGTAAATTTGAATAATTTACATGTTGTGAAATATCTTTAAAAAATAAATTGATAATTCATTTTCAAAATGGACTTTTTGCCTTTCAAGCCCCATGTCTTTATAAATCTTTTGAACACAACTTTACAGAAACCATCAGATTTTTAGTAACTTGTGACCGACAGAAATACTCAACGAAATAGTATCCCTTCTCTAGTTCTGCATATCGTAGTATTTAATTTTTTTTTAATTGTAAGTGAGAAACGGACAAGTTTAATTGCATGCGCGCATGCCTGAAATCTACCGAGTTATACCGTCTTATCCTAATAGTTCTCTTTATGTCCTTGTATACGTAATGTCAACATAGAGTATCCTGGTCATTTAAAAGGGGAGGGAATCAAATAGAAATAAAAACAAGACAATAAAACTTGAAGCTTTTATTGTAAAAAATTGTGCTCACTAATCCAACTCTACCAATCTCACCCTTGACCGCGCGTGTGCCTCGATTTAGCATAAGGGCATAAGGAATATCATCTTTTTTTCTTGTAGTATGCCAAATATTTACGACAGAATTTCAAGCAAATCACGTTTGTCATGGTCAGGGAGCGCTTCAGTCATATGCTTATGGCAGATCTTTTCGTCGAAGTGAAGCCTAGTCAACAACAACTACCACAACAACAACATTTAGGAAAATTTCACTTGCAGTAGACAAAATCATACACCGAATGTAAATATGGCGTCCAATTTGAATTTCCATTGTTCTGGACTGACTAGTCTCGTCTTTACGTGGAAATAAAAAAGTATTATCACATGTGTGAGAGTCTAGTCACTCCAGAACAATGGTAACTCAAATTGGACGCCATATTTGCATTCGGTGTATAGAAGGCCGATTAAGCTTAACGGAGCGCGGTGCTTCTTTAACAGACATTAGTTTCTCAGTCACCCGCACAATCATTCTCGCCTAGTTTGATCTGTTCGGTGTTGCTCCATTCAAGTAAAAACGAAAATTGTATTGCGTCGAAACTTTTCACCGATTTCGTCAGAATTGATCATTCACGTAAAGGTATCAATTAACAAACATATGAAATTCATATATATAAACTGCGGTTATGAAACGTATATGTGCACGATCCTTCGCAGTAAAGCACTATTTAAGCAATAGTAAAGGTATCAATCTTTCAAAAATCGTATCATCCTTTATGTTTTCCCAAAATATTGTTTTAACGTCACCATAACGGTATTTTTTTTTTTAACCATAATCAATGAAGGGAGTTTCGCCGGCGCTAGGAGAAATCGCAGGAAAAATTCAGCCAGAACATAAGAAAACTATTTTGCTGCTGAAAGACTCAAAGTAAATTGAAAAAAAATGAAGGTAAAAATTCAAACGTGGCTGTTTCTAGAGTGAATCACCACCTGTCACAATCCTATCAAAATAGATTGTAATTACACGTTACGGAATTTGCTGAGAAAAAACGAACCCAAATCAAAAAAGATAGTAATAATCACAATCATCATGAAGTTAGCAGTTATATGTAATCACAGGCAAGGAGCTGAAGCATTCGATAAGATATTTCAGAGATATGGCTCAATAGGTCTGATAAAGCTATCAAATGTGGGAAAGGGACTTTATAGCCATCGTGCGTGTATTGTAGCCTATTGACATACTACAAATTCTGCTACGAATTTGTTTCATTCTTCTGGATTCGAAGTCTTACCGATAGGTGTGTTTACCTTCTTATTTAATTTAAACCAGCTTACGAGTAGCCGTACACCAACCCCACCCCCTTCCCCTCCTCCACAGAAAATAAAAAGAAAGAAAGAAAGACGGAAGGGAAAACGTCCATGAAAACCTAAGACGAATCTTATTATGTGACGTCACTCAAATTGATAGAAAATTATGTAAAGTAACCTGAAATTTTTTGCTAAGTGGCACGTACTAGCGTAAAAAATGTTTCAAGCCAAGGGACCCTGAATCGCGAATAGTCCAAAGAGGAGTTGCAAAATAACAGGTTTAACTTCGAGTTGAAAGTGTTTTTCTTTTTACTTATCTACGCTTATCAGTGGAGGTTGACACGTTGCAGAAAAATCGGTGAAGCTAGCTAGCAGTCGCCGGTACCGGTGACATCAAGAAAAGATATAAGCGAAGCTCGTACGATTCACTGACTGTATGGTCTCACGCGTATACCCTTTGAGCCAACGGTGGTATCTTAACTCGAAGTCGTTTACCGTCGTTTCCTTTAATTTTGGCTCATTTTCCCAAACCGAAATTATCATTCACGCTCGATAGAATATCATATTAACTGATCCTGACATCTTACTCTACATCTAAAGAAGAAAACGTTCCCTATCTTCGAAAAAACTCCTTCAAAACATCAGGAACATCGACGGAGGTCTTCAGCTGCTTGAAAATATCATTGACTAGCACTAGTGCTGATCGCCTTGCAAGTTTTGAGAACATCCCTTCCTCCCTTCCCACTCCCTCACCCGAACTGGTTCCTAAATCCTCTTGAATAACCTCTGACAGGCAGTGCCAAGGATTTTAAATCAAATGAACGCTAGAAAATAAACTAATAATATATTAAATTTTTATAGGGGTGGATGGAGAGTTGGTGTGCGATATTCGACATGACTTGTGCAGTAGACCAGACTAAGTACTTCAAGAGATCCAAGTTTCGACCTATTAAATCCTACCTTCGAATTCAGAGAGCATCTTATACCCATCTTCAGTTTTAGCATCTGTAAATTGTGTGCTTAGTGAAGGGGTCATCGTTGAGACAGGTCCTGAAATTAAGAGTTTGAGTCAGGCTCCTTTAAAATCAAAGTACACAAAGACCTTTTAATCATGCATTGTGATTTGTACTTTAGTAAGCAATGATTGGCATGATTATTAACTTACTGACTTCCTTTTCACACATATATCCTGGATCGCTATTGTAAAATTTCGCTCTACATCTTATGTTATTATACTTCCCATCGCTTAGCAGCACCACTTATTTTCCTGTTTTAGGATTGTGTGGTCCATATGGACTCCAAAGTTTACCAAGTGACGTCTCGTTGACGCAGGGTATGCTTTTGCTTAACCAGCACCACGATCCCTCAACATCTTCCAGGCCAATAAACCAAGGCCACTTTCTTTGAGCGAGTTTCTTGGTCAAGTTTATTCTTCCTCGGTTTCCATAGAAATCTTCTATTCTGTTCGCTGCATTTTTTTCATGGCTTCCCTCCAGTCTGTCTCTTCTTCGTGGAAATATATCTGCAGTAGTTTATAACTCATGGCAGCCAACCGATTTTCATAGAAAAAAGACAAAGAAAAGTTTAATTAGAATTATGCATCATCTAGGAACAAACCATCAGACACAAGAAAACTTTTTAACCCACCATGATACAAAAAATGGATTACGTAGACTAAACTGCGAATTTCCAGAACAAGGTCACTTCGCAAAAGTGGTGGCATTCGTTCTCCTGTCCCCTTTACGCCCAATGTTTGATGAGATAAGAGTGAATTTTAACTCTTATAATAACGAGTATAGATTCGAAGTGATTTATCGGCAACCGCTCTCCTTAGCATTTCCGATGACATATTTGTTACCTTGCGTTACGTCACCATTCTTGGACATGCACTTTAGTTTGTTATTGGTAAACGCACGGTGCGTTTTCACAGCGCTGAAAAGCGTGAGTTGTTATATATTTTGCATTTTTCTTCCCCTTTCTTTAGCTATTTAGCCAATGTGAATTTTTTGCGGTTTTGACAGTTAACTAAACTTGTCTAAGCTACACGGTCTCCGCTTTTACAAGCGATTCGCACCCGCGCGGGTACAGGAGGATTATTTATAATTCATTTAAAGCTAAAAACTATTCCCAAATGAAATTATATATTTTTTGGCTCTTTCACCTATTCGTTAATTCTTATCAAATGAATACAAACATACAATAACTTCAATGAAACACATCAAGTACTTAGAGAAAATCCCCGCTTGAAAAATACATATCTAGTGTGGGTGCAGTTTCGATTATCTTCATTATTTTTTTTTTTTTTTACAACGAAAAAGATTTATGTTGTCAGTCATATTCGAATTTGGAAATTCAAAGTATGATTACGTACTCTAGAAACAATGTGCTTATTATTGGTGAGTTTCTGTTCAGTAATATTAATAACACTAATAGCGAAAAGAAATATAGTGCAAATAGCAGCCCTTGTGATACTTCGTAGACTCAAACTTAGCGCTGGTGTTGTCGACACTTTTCGTAATTGTTGAAATCCAAATGTCATCAGGCGTTTAAGGAACAGAGCTTATAGAGACTTTTTTTTGCGAATTGGCAAAACTCCCCAGAGTTATTTCTATGAACCAAGCGCTTCATTTTGCTTCTACAATAGCAGTACAAAACAAACCGCTGGTTTTGCTGCTATAGACAACATCATCGCCATCACCAAAACAAATTTTCTCTTAGCATTAGTCCATCACTACAACTGCAACGTATGTAACCACAATTTAATGAAATATTTCGCGAGCGGAAAACCCTCTTAATCTGGGAAGAGCAGGACTAGAATCGGTAACTAAGTTGAATCAGAATAGGTTTGGCAATAATGTTACAATAATTCAAGAGTGTGAAACACTATGGTAAATCATATCATCGAGTTCTTCAAAAATTTTATTTGGCAGTTTTGATAATTATAAGGAAACGAAATGTAAACGCCTGATGAAGTCAAAAACATAACCGAGTTACCCAGCCTCGTTACAAATGAAATCCTTGTGGAACTCAATTGATTGAAGTTCGTAGCCAGTTTCCCCGACGAATACAACGTAACTTGTACACGCGTGATTATTCAGACGAAGTGCTTTATACAGGAAAATCAATTAAGGAAAATTCAATGAATGATTTCAAGTGATTTTAAATCTTAATTTGTTCATGCTCACACTCACAGACACACAAACGACACAAACAAGTTGCGATAACAACGAGTTACTAAGCAAGGAAGATACTACTTAAACAATCAGCCGATTGCCTCCGAAAAGCGAAACTTTAATAACTAGTAAGATTTTTTCCGGGCACTATAACGTGCAAGTATTTGATCTTTAACCTGCAATAAAGAAAATAAAATAGTGTTGTAGCTTTAATTTTACACGTGTAATTACAAGTCAGATACGTGTAGCCTGGACTTGAGACGATGTTTGTCAAATTCGTTTTCGTCTGCATGTGTAAATACCACGGTACAACTTGAGTAAAAGTATAAAAGTTTTATTAAGGAGTTGGTGAACAAACGTGCGCTCCGTTTTGTTTTTAGAGATAAGTCCTCCCCTTATGAGGAACTTTGTAAGCGTATCGGTCTCTCAAGTCTTCGTGAACAGCGATTAGCGAAAATTTTGTCCACTGTCTTTAAGATATTAACTAGTGATGCAGGACCAAAAAGCTTACGTGATCTTATAACAGTTAGGTGCTCCACTTATAATCTTAGGGGCACCACAATACTGGACCTCCCGAAAGTAAAATCAACAACCTTCGGGTTAAGATCATGGAGATATGCTGCATCGAAACTATGGAACGCTTTACCGGACGAGTCTCGAAAGATACAGACATTTACTAGTTTTAAAAATTACTTAAAAACATTAGATCTCACGGGACTCTAGCGCGGTGAGGATCTATTTTTAATTATATTTCAACTCGTTGACTACATTATTAAATTCTTATATTTTAATATTAGCCTGTTTTTAATGATTACATTTTACATTTTATATATTCTAGTTCTTAATTCTTAATTTATTTAAATTTATATACCTTCACAAGGCTTTATAATTTCCTTTTTTCTTTTTATTTCGTGGCGTACCTGTAAACTAGCTTTTAGCTAAGCGTTCTGACCACGTTAAATAAATTGATTGATTGATTGATTGATTGTAATCCCTGGTCTGCTAAAATTCCCGGTGTTATAAAGATATTGTCGCTGATTTTACCAACAGAAGTTGCGGATGAAAGTCGGTTTTCATTTGTTTTCTGTTGTTGTTAGTTTTCTTTTAGGAAAATGAGTCACGTAGTTCATAAATGTAAATTTAGGAAGTCTTGCCATATCGAAAAAAAAAAAAAAAAAAAAAAGAAATGAACGAAAAAATAGGGGGAAGACTTTGAGATTTCTGTCAGCTGTCTTCCTTAAACACAATAAAAAAATTCGATCTCAGCCTTTTAATGAACAATGTCGGCGACTTTATGTGCGCTAAGCTATAATCTACAGGATGTTTTAATGACCGATATTTGCATTATATTTCTGTTTATGTTTGGTATTACTAATGCTGCTGATTATAAAGAACAAGTCACAAATGGTGAGCACATTTGTCTTTAAGTATCTATTGATACTTTTGCATTTTGCTCAAGCCTTATAAATTTTGCACAAGCTTTATAGATTTTGCACAAGCTTTATAAACCAATATATTGCAAACATCTCGTTTTCCTTGTTATTTTAAGTCGAGTTAGGAGAGGATACATTTTTCGTTCTTTCTTCTTATTCTACTCTATAAGGCAATGTATCTAAGTAATGGCAGCGATTTCGTACAAACCAAAAAACTGAAACAGAATTTAATTACTGATGACTAAGAGAGAAAATCAACACATGCCATTCGAAGTTATAGTTTAGGTCTTACGGCAACGGGATAAGAGATGTTCAAACGAAACCAATATTTTCATAATTCCGACGCATAGCGCTATCTTGGCTTAAGGTAGACATCTTATGATAAGTCTTGAACTCGACTTCCATATTCTTCATTTGGCCATCCGCGCTTGTTGACTTCCTTAAAGCTGTGTAAACAGGTGCCCTATTCTCCTGTTCAAAGACAAACAGACGAACAGAAAAAGTTAACTTAGTGCGACACATCATCAGTAAAAAATGTGGAACTCTACGGTCATTCTGTTCATGACCATTGCACTAAACGTCTCCGCATGAACAGTATCAATTAGACGACTATAGACTGTCAGTATCAATTACACGACTATAGACTGTATCGACAAGTGCTCAAATTTCTTTATCAGTAGTGTATCGTAGTGATAAATTAAAGCCTTCGCCTCGGAGAGTTCATAGTATCCGTATGTTCTTGTTATTTAGGTTCGCAGAGTCAACACTACCACCAGTGCTGCTGTAATTTACCTGAAAGAAATCTACTTTTTAAATCGCTGTGTCATTGTTTAGGAGAGGGAAGATCGATAAATTTGGCTAAAATGCACTTATTGTATTTCTTACCTGCATTCGACTTGTGTCTAGCATGGCATATTCGCTGTGTTCCTGAGCTGCTTGCAGCCCCTTGTTCCCTCCCTCTTTTCCATTGACGCTATTTTTCAGCGTCGGACGAAGACTTTTCCTGATAATTTTTGGTTTCACCGTATCATAATAGACATCATTTACACCTGAGAGGAGACACAGCATATCAGTTAAAAAGCGTATTTTAACATCGCTAAATCAAAAAAGTCTTCTATTTTAATACTCCTTTACGTAATAACGACTGCGCACCATCACGTTTGTGAAAATTTTTACGTTGCCTTGGCTATGAGAGGAGCTTAAGGCTTTGGATTCGCTACTCTTTTTGTGTATTCTACCGCATACATTAATTATGTTAATTACCTTGGAGCCCACAGTTTGGAAAGAAAGCCAACTAAAACACTGTGATGGCGTCGTTAAAGTCATAAGCCACTATACTTAACATTTTTACGAAGAGTCTGCACACTTACCTTTACGTTCTGAGTACCTTGACCGCACAAATCCAAAAAGAAAAACTGCCGTCATCATCACAATGATTGCTCCTTGGACAACCACTACTACTAGCCATATAAGAGAACATTCGGCAGACTGGTCGCACATCTTTGGAGAAGGGTGAAGGGAGGTCACAGGAGGTTCTGCGGAATTTGAACAGATTTTATTTCGTGAGACGTTCAGTCTAGTCGATTTTAACACCAGTCCATCCTTTTTCAAAGGGAAACTTCAAGTCTTTTTTACCTTATTGTCAAGCAGTATGGACTAGAAAAACTGGGAGTTTGAGGAAAAACCCTTCTTCGATAACTTAAAGATACTGATTTCTGGATGTACAATTTATATCTTCCTATGAGTGAAGCAAGAATGGCAGAACCTATTTTGGAGGTTTAAACTCCCTGTCAATTGTACCCCATTAATTTTTTTTATTATTCTTAAAACTACTTTCTTCATCTTCACCAAAAAGTACACCTAATTGTTTGTCTTGCTAGGAATAATCACTCAGTGCATCACAACGTACTTAGCGCACTTCTCGCTGTTTCTCCGAAAACTCCGTTTAAAGTTTTTTGCCGTGATCGAGTGCTCTTGCTCATGCAAAGTAAGTAACATACATTGCCTTGCCGTATCGGAAACCTGTGACAGATTTGACTAAACATTGTTAATCCCTAACTTTGGCAGTACTAGCAATACCTCAAGCAAGAGAGCCACGAAAAAAAGCTCAAACGAACCAAGGTAAAGTGCAAACACCTCTTTAAGTAGTACTGTGCGACCAGAAGAATGAGACCTCTGTATTGGGAAGTATCATGCACCAAAGACTAGCCATTATTTTTCATAATCAAAGTTTTTGTGAGGCTTGTGCAAAGCCAATTGCAGATGCTACTTTAATAGCCTCTCTTTGTTTGTTTGTTTGTTCTTGTTTAATTCCCACGCCTGTTCTCTTTTCTCCTCTCATTCCCAAGCTACGCTTTTTACCAAAAGCTCATCTCGCGTTCGAAGATTAAAGTTTAGGAGAATTCCGAGATTTATTGATTATATCAACACTGCGAAGATTCGAAGCGCAAAATTACAACAACCCAGCAACTCTTAGACCTTTTTGGTAATCAGCCTCCAATTTTAAAATGTTGTACCAAAAACTAGACCAAAACCATGAACTTATGTGATACCTTCGGCCCTCTAGTCTCTCTAGTCTAGCCTTTTAAGTTCCTCGTGTTCAGTGATCTTTGCCAGAAGGGCCGGAAATCCTTCAGAGACCACAAAAGATTTACGCCACTGCGAATAAGTAGTTCCAATTATCTGGTACTAACTAATGCCATGATAAATTGTTGTCATACAAAATCGGAATACCAAAAGTGCAAAGAAACAAAGGTGGTTTGATTGATGAAACTAATCCACACTCAGTCACTAAATTGTAACGTTTCTTTTAAAGAGGCCAATGAAATTTTCCGTTTTCACCTCTTTCAAATGCACTAGCAAAGAGTAATGCCGTTTTACTATATCATAATAAATGCCAGAAACTCATGCAAATCTCACTTGTGTGGAGGCTATATGGAAATGAGCTCGAAAAAACAGTTTACCCAAAACGCACCACGGTCGAAGGCCGCATACCACATGTGTTCGACACACGGTGTATGTCTGTGTTAAGTGGTGAGGGGTTGATAAGTCAAGCCGTGGATAATTATGACGCCAACAGTTGCTTGTTATGGCCGTCACGTTCCCTGATTTTTTCTCTGGCGAGAAATAATCAATATTACAGTGTAAGGGTTTACCTGAATGTTGCTCTGAATGAGTTGTTGCCGTAGTTGTTGACTCGAGCAGTTTTCGATGCTTGGGATCCATCAGTCAGTCCTAAAGGGGAACAATAAATCAACTTCAGCAAGTGATTCACTAGCAGCATTCTCCAAGAAAATTAAACGCTCTTCTTACATATAAAATTATACAAATACTGTAAAATCAGTATGGTGATGATGATGAAGATGATGGTAAATTACAACAGAACAGAAAAAGGTACGAAATATATTGGGATTTAAAAATTGTTTGTAGTTTTCTTTTTCAATTTTTGATGGTTTATTTTCCCTTTTCCAATACATAGTTTTATAGGACAAGTCGGGGCGGAAGCTATGCCACTTTACTTGATTTACTGTTACATTCAGCACTGATTCACATGATCATATTTGTCGAGTCAACTTTACCACCGTTAAAACACTGACGATTACCTGTTTTGGTAGACACCGTCACATTTGCTGGTTTTTTCTCTGGGGCGGAATGAGAAAGTTTACTAATTAGTGCAACCGTGGGGTTCGCCTATACATTTGTAAGGGATGCAATAGTAACAACGCGGCAAAAATGTATCTTTATAAACATTTATGGAGAAATACATAAAGAAATGAATTAAAAAAAACAAAAAAAACAAAAAAACAAAAACGAAGACAAAAAAATAGGTTGTTACGATAGGTTGTTCTTGACTCAGTTAAGATCCAAAGTGTATATTAAGAGAATTCAGAAACTTGCATAACAAGAAGTCATTACTGACCCATTTTTAAGATCCAAAGTGACTTGCTACCTAACATTCACACTATGTTATGTATTTTTTTTCAACTTCTTCCTCGGTGTAACCGAGATATAATGGGCCGTAAATACGATTGACCTACATGTATTCTGTTCTCAGTTTCGTATAATGTGAATTGAGGGTCTATTACCTCCCCAATCTTTACATTCACATATGAACCCCGCGGTCACGAGGGGTGTAGAACCGTCGACACTATTATAGCGCCCAAAGCACTTAAGATAATCCTTGTACATTGGCGCGCAGTTCTCTTTAAAGTGTCCGTCGTGAGGTTCACCTAATGCCCAGGGCCAGTCTTCTTTTCTGGATGCATTCATTGTGCTGTTATTGCTCAACCATCTCCACCCTCCAGTTGTATCTTTCCTCAAGCCTATGAAGTATTCTTCGGTTGTCATTGTCTGGATGGTTTGATTTCAGGAAGTTCCATTCCTCGCGACTCTCAATAGAAACGAGGCTATATCCAGACCGTTCACAGATTTTTTTTTACTTCTAGACCAACTGTACCGGTTACCACTGTTCGTTTTGAAAATGTACCCGGGACTACTACAGTTCTTCAGGTCACCTGAAAGTAGAATTCAATAAAGACATCTGTTATCTGTTAGCTGTTATTCGTTACATATGTTATCTGTCAGCTGTTATTCGTTGCGGTGGCCAATTTACAATTTCAACTTAGTTGATATAACCAAATTACCTTGTTATCTGTTAGCTATCAACCTCGTCAGCCCAAAAAACATAGCAGTAAGTTTAGAAACAGAAACAAACTAGCTCGAGGCTGTTAGTTTTTCAGAGCAAAACAGCATTCAAAACTATTTGGGCCTGTAACCCATTTTAAATGCATTCAGAGACGAACGGCGCTTTTTGGTCGCTATGCGTTTGGATCTAAAATGGAATTGATTAATCTTATTATTATTATAATCATAGAAATAACTTATACCCCTTACCAAAATGTCTAATAGAATACTTTTATCTAAAGCATATTATAGGCTAGTTTTAGTCCTGGCGCTGGTCGAAAGAAAAAGTACAATACCCCGCCACTCTTTTCAAGCCTTAACCTGCACCTATGTGCCTTTAGATAACATATGAAAATAGACAAGGCTTAGGCTTACATTAAAATAATGATTTGTATCTAATATTTCTGCGCTTGGTCTAGTGCGTGTGTGCGAACATCTCAGTCGGGTAATGAAAATAATTAACCCTCGCTATTACCTTCTTTGGTGCTTTTCGCTGTGCACTGCTTTTTATTTCGTTTTGTTTCTATTCCTCTAGAAACATCTTGAACTCAAATGTCATCGACGGATTCACAATGGAATTAACGACTGTTACAATTTACAGAGTTTTGTTGTCTGCGGATTTTTTTCTCAATTAATATTTTCTCCAAATTAACCAAGATTTAACTAAGGAACTTTGATAAATCAACTAAGTAACAGTTACCCCTTAACGACAGCTGAGAACGCAGTGACATCATGAATAACATTTAAAAGGAAAACCGACTTCCTAAATCAGCCCGTTAGAAAGCCGTTCAGAACAAAAAACCCAAGTAAAGAACATATTTAAATTGCGCCCTGTATGAGAATTATTCGGATGAATTCGAGCCATTGAAAATGTCCATATCTTAACACCAGGTATTTTTTCTAGAATAACAATCCATCTGGTTTACTTAGTATGTTTTCATGCATATATTATTTTCTGGGGATTTAATGGGAATTTTTGAGTTTTAAACACAGTAGATGGGTCCTTTAATAAATTAGTTCACGTCATGCACGCTATCATAAAATTACAGGTTACATTTTCCAATTTAACATCACTGCTTCAAGTAATATTAATAGCAACACTCTCTAAACGGATGATAAGAAGTATTTTGGATTTACATTACTATTTTAGTATCGATCGTGACTTAAGGTAGACTACTAAAGTGATTTTTTTTCTCTTTTTCCTCGTTGCTGCGTTACAAAACAATAGGTCACGAAGAGTCAGCTTTCAGTGGCAGTATTTCTTAGGACGGTGTGAACATCCTTTTCTCCTAAATGCTGTTTCATGGTATCTTTGAGCATAAAAAGCCTCAAATTGCTCAATTAAGGCGTCAACCCTTGGTTATTGACGTAAACTTCGTACATAACTGAGTTCGCTTCATTTGTATTGTTAGAAGGAATTTTGGAAAATGTGCATATTATAACGGACTGGCGGTATTAGACGTTTGCCGAAAGTACTCCTATACCCTATTTTAGTTTGTCAGAATAAAAATGTCATGGGGAAGAGGGTGGAATTTTGCCCTGAGCCGAGATTAAAGTTGCATTTTACAGTCATGGCGGCAAAGGTAAAGTAGGCGTCAAAATGAAAAATAAGTTTGAGTGTCGAAACCTTTATATTAAAGTAGGGCAGGAAGTTTCTTTAAAAAAGCTTTAAATCAAGGCTCATGCCAATCATTGTTAACACTACACTTGAAGGGCAGAATTCATCCAAAATACTTTAACCTGAAAAATAAAAATTAATAAATAAAACGGGAAAATAACAGAAATAACATCACCCTTACGAAAACGTCCAAACGGAAAATATTCTCTTTATTTGATCTTATTTCTTTTTTAAATCCGTGCTTAAATAAAACTTTCGTTTCAATTTAAAAAGAAAGTTCTTTACACGAACAACAATGCAAACGGAAGTCTGAGAAATCTCAGCCTGCTCAGCTTAAAACACAAAAAAGTTTATGCTTATAAAGCTCTTAAGGAAGTTGTGGAAAACGGAGAGAAAAAATTTGCAAAAATTGTTTTCTAAAATGAAAAACCAGTTGTTTTACTTTGTGATTAAAGGGGAAAACGAAGCTAACATTTGATCTGCCAATGACTTTTACAAAAATGAGTGAAACCAAGAGAAGAGAAGCTAATATTTTCTTATTCTCCTGACCCTAACGATTTTTTGGGGTCAGCTATAAATACTCTAAATAGTATTGAGGGTGAAAACTCTAAGTATAAATTAAAACCTTTTTCCCTGTATGCACGTTCTCATATTACGCCAGATTTATATTTTGAATATTTCTGCTATGAGAATAAGTACTTCGAAATAATGCTATGATAGTTTGGTACCTGAACCAAATCTGGGAAGTAGACCCAACAATAGTTTTGTGGTATAGACCATGCTGTTTTCAATTTCTTTTCAATTGTATTTGTGATGAACGAATCATCGGCAGCTGGAACGCTATGAAATTGACATAGAAACTCGAACTTAACGAGGAATTGATTGAATCATGGCAGGCACTAACGACGTCACGAGTGACTAACATGAAGTGTTAAAGGAAATATTTTCCTCCGTGTTGATTTACAATTACCACATAAACACGTGCTTCATACATGTGTATGCGTTTGTGATGACAGTCTCGTCTTAGTGAGAACTGGACGAAATAATCTGTATTAGCTGACGTACTTGATCATGATCACATCATACTGTGATTAGAAAACAATTTCAATTTTAATGCCTGAGCACATTGTGGGAAACAGTTGTTTGGTAGAATGGAAAAATCGTGTTTTGTGTTATAGTCTACTCTCCTTGTACTAATTCGAACCATATACATCAAGAGAGTTACTGGTAAGCACATTGTTTAAATCAATACCTACATGTTTCATTTGCTCCCGTATCCGCCTGGAAGCTGTCGTTGAAAGATGCTGGTGTTAAAAAAAAAAAGAGAAAGAAAAAAAAATTGGGTGCATTGTATCTTTCTAAAGCAAACGATGATTTGAATCTGTACCCGGAGACATCGTGCCAATTATACTTTAAATATCTCACTGTTCTTGGATGCAAATTAACAATCAAAATTCACGATCGTCCCAGCAAATTTTGGGTTGTAAATCTCGAAACTGGGGGTTTTAGTAGTTCAAATATGGCTGCTTATGATTTGAAAATGAAGTTTAATCGAATTAGATAGATAGACAGATAGATAGTTTATTATTAACCGATTTGCAACCAAAAGTTGAATTATACGATTATTTACAAGTTTCAAACATTGATAATTACGTTAAATAGACTAAATGTATTTAAACAGCAATAAGGACACTAAATGTATGTTCTAAAAGAAAAAAAAAAAAAAAAAAAAAAAACCGTCGTATAAAACCGTTCAAGCCTTAAGGGCATTGAAGGTAATAAAGCTATTACGAAACCTGTTCGTCTTAAAAACTGGCTTAAACTTCCGCATATTTCTTGGGTTTAAGGTACATGTGTTGCGAGTAGGAAGAAGTTCATGGAGCTTATTCAGTTCATTCTGTAAAACATTCTTAAATAGTTTATCAACTAGTCTCTGGCGGCGATCTGAAAGTTTAGTCAGGCCTGATTCCGCCAAGGCATTATTATATGAGAAAAGAGGAAAAATGCGCCTACCCCGCTTTTGTATTTCTTCAAGTTCGTAGGAGAGGTACACAGGGAGGCCGTCATGGAAGACAGGACATGCATACTCTGTAATCGGACGAATACAAGTGCAGAAAAACTGGACTACGTCACGGGTACCAAGACCAAATTAGTGTTCAATAGGCGCTACACTTATTCTTCAGAACAGTGACTATGTTTCAGTTCCAAAATCAACAAAAAATGTACTAAGTGTTACTTTGATATTGGTAAGGATTGGAATATAAAAGATGGAGCAAATAACATTCAAAGGAAGCGAGACAGACCCATGAACTAAGAGGTGAATAAAGCTAAGAGTATTTAAACGCTTATAAGACTTGTAATACGCACATAGATGACATTAGGATATCTATTCACCTTTGGGATTAGATATACGTCGGTTTCGCAGTGTAAAACATGTGTTAATATATACTAAAACAGGGAATAGCGTTGAGGGCACGTTCTGATTGGCTGTTCAGACTACGAACACCCTTCATTATTCACCTCCAAATTTTTAGCACGGGATTTAGAGCGGAATATGTTGTAATGGTTGTAGGAATAAATGAGTTAAAATCATAATTTTATACTATATCATATCACTGTTTTAAAATATATTAAAACAGTTATTTCCCTCAGTGTCAGTGGTGCGCAGTGTATAGTTACCCTCCCTTTCCGCGGCTCGGTAAATATCCAGCATTATTATCCCACTGGACTCCGTAAATAACAAATAACGCCATAGACGAGTACAAATATCACGCGGTATTTGTACTCCAGAGAACCGGTTAGACAGTTTTCTCGCATTGCGCAAGCGAGGAATTGGATGGAAGTTACGAAATTAAAAAAAAAAAAAAAAATGGTGGACAATTTGAATCATATTTCTGCGACGAAGAGTCGGAATCGCTGGAGAATATAGATCTAAGTGTATTAGATAAATCGAACAAAGAAAAACAGCTAAACAACCAAGAAATTTCCTTACTTATTGAAGAGACATGATAGAAACAGCAACAAGACAACGCGCCAATTCCGTTCCGCCTCGCGTAATTGTCATGCACTCCTTGTAAATACATATCCGCGAGATTCACCCACACTGAAATAATAATTTAGCGTGCTGGATAATAAATAACTTATTAGTCGTTTTGTTGTGTAGTATCGTTGAGTATTTTAACTCGTTATTTGTATTTTGACTCGCCCTAAATATACCAGCTCGTCGAAATAAGGGATAAATCGTAAGAGTCCTCAGTGATACTGCACAATAGAACGTCTAATAAGATATATGTACCTAACTCTACTTCGGTAATTATTAAATGGTAATGTTAGGATGTTGACACCTTCGTTAGGGACTCTTTAAAACTGGTGGTTTCTGATGCTTGTGGCTCATGAGTTGACCTTGGCACAAAAGAAAAGAGAACGTTAAATGCAATCAGAATTACGAGCTTGCACATGAAATACCTCGTTGTATGATTGTTATTTTTTACCTGCATGCGTATAAATAAATAATTCGTTCATACATGCGCATGCTTTCATGGAATATGAAGCACGCGGGAAGTTTGGGAGACCCTGGGCAACAAGTGACCTTCTAGCTCCTTGAGTGCGCTCAAGACCACCGTGGCGCGTTATTCCCCAACGAACGCACCATAATGAAACAACTGTTTTACAACATTTTAGACACAGTTGAGAGGATGTTGTTTTTTCACGATTTAAATAGTCGCGGAATCGATCTAAAATAAATAAATGTTATACTTATTATGCACTTCACCCCTTGGGGACATCATTAGACGGCACGGACTAAATTACCATCTCTACACCGATGACACCCAGCTCTATCTCCCTTTCAAGCCCAACCCAGCCGAACAACCCAGTTCTATAGCAAAAATAGAGCATGTGTCTCTGCGATAGACTCATGGATGGTGTGCAATAAACTGAAACTAAACAGAGAAAAGACGGAGCTATTGATCTTCAGCGCACGACACCTTCAACCCCCATTAGTAGAGTATGTTGATGTGTCTGGTGAGCGGATCGAGCCTTCTCCCTCTGCAAGAAACATTGGAGTTATCTTCGATGAGCACATGTCATTAGGTAAGCACGTCACCAGTACCTGCAAAGCCTGTTTCTTCCACCTTAGAAACATTAGCAAGATAAGGGACTGCCTATCTCTAGCAAATACTGAAAAGTTAGTTCATGCATTCATTACATCTGAGCTAGATAACACCAACTCGCCACTATACGGACCGCCCAAATTTCTAATAGATCGCTTACAAAATGTCCAGAATGCCGCAGCTCGTGTCGTCACTCATACAAGAAAGTACGACCATATCAAACCTATCTTAAAGCAGCTGCACTGGCTCCCAGTTAGCCAGCGCATAGATTACAAGATACTAGTACTACTTCTGACCTACAAAGTGCTCAACGGCCAGGCCCCTAGTTACATCACTGAGCTGTTGAAGCCTTATGTAACGACCAGAAATCTGAGGTCCTCCTCTAAAAATTTACTTAAAGTACCATCTGTTAAGCTAGCAAGTTATGGTCATGGGTGTTTCTCTTTTGTAGCACCGACTCTATGGAACTCTCTTCCAAACAACATAAGAGTGAGCGGCTCGCTATCACATTTTAAGACCTGTATAAAGACATACCTTTTTAACAAATTTTATAATTAGACTACTCCTTACTGAGCTATTTAATTATTTAAGTAGTAAGTTAGGTCGCTAGATAGTTAGCTAGTAAATTAATAATGGTTAAGAAATTATTTAATTTCAATATAAGTTTAAAGTTTTTACTTTCATTACTACAGACTTTTACTCATGTTTTAGAGATTTATATGGTTTTTATAATCTTAACGGTCCGATTTATAAAATTACTGTACAGCGCTATTGGATAGTGATAGAAATAGCGCTATATAAATACCGTACTATTATTATTATTACTATTACTATTATTATTATTATTATTATTATTGTTATTATTATTATTATTAAATCGTCCTTCGACAATGTTCCACCATAGCCATCATTTGGGTTGTGTCCCGTTTCTTTCTTTCTTTTCATACAAATATTAGTTGCAAAGTCCAACATAAGAGAAGGATTCAAGTTTATTTATAACGTTTGGATTATTTAAGAAATCCATTGTTATTGCCAGAAATTAGAATTATCTGGAGATTAACACCACATGTAAAAAATTATATTGTGCTGTAAGTACACTTACGTGACTCTTTCAATGGCATGGTTCCTCTTAGTACAAGGAGAGCAAAAAATATTGCGAAAGACGATTTATCCATTCTTACCACTAAATGTGTCTCACATCTGCATAATAAGCTCAAACTTGAAAGATAAATTTATGGCGAGTCGCATCCTGATATGAGTATCAGGCGCTTCAGATCTAATGATACTTAACAGGGCCGTCATTACAAGGGACGCCCCCACGTGTATTGGACAGTGATAATGAGATTAATAACTTTTCCATTGTAGTGGAGCTGGATGTTCTTCGACAAAGCAATATCACCATGGCTCATGCCAAAGATGGCTAACATAATAGTCGCTTCGTACTATTAGTTTAAAGATTGTGCTCGCCGATTGTATTGCAACTGCATGGCTTCTCAGCTTTTCGATGACACGTTCACCTCGATCACAGCAGGGAGCAATTAAGGAAACATGTTGATTTATATATCTTTCAGCCCAAGGCCACCGTCAATTTAGTCCTTGAACATCTTACTCCCGGAAAAAAATAAGAGAAAGAAAAAGGAGTATATAAATAACTAATATGAAAAAAAGGTTGAAAAAAATTATCACAAATTTCGGCTGTAGCAAAAGCTTCATTAAATTTGCAAAAAAAAAAAGAAATTAGCGTTACTTTAAGTGACTACGCGGACAATATTTTTAGCTTATTTTTTTATTCCACGCTTAAATAAAAATTTCATGTTAACGTAATTTATTGAAAGATAAATTTCCCTATGCATCTCTGTAAGTCAATAGTATACTAAAAAAGATGATTATAATTAGTTTTATTATTGAAGTAGAAGTCTGGTCATGTTAAATAAAGCAAGACAAGCGAACAAACAGTCCTTTAGACCGTGGCGTTACCAATTTCCTCTTGCTGTATTTGTAATGACTGAGTTGGGAGCAGGAAAACTACGAGATCGCATTTGGAAATTGAGCTTTACAAAGTTTAATTGAATCATGCCTGACAAGAGTGATGTCACCATTGAGCAATATTAGTCGTAAAAGGAAATCTACTACTCCGTGTTGGTGTCACGATTAGTACAGACATTTGTGTTCGACACACGAGTGTCGGTATGGATTTAATTTAGTAGTGAGTGTTTGATAAGTCAAGCCATTCGCATTTATGACCCCAATAGTCACCTGTCATGTGGAACGCCGTTTCCTTCGCTTTTTTTTTCTCTGGGAAGAAAAAAGAAGATAACAAAGTTCAAGAACCATTGTAATCTGGTGATTGTCATTTTCAAAGGGAAGTACTCAAAGTAACAGTAACAGTGCGTTATCTTTCTGCATAAAATTAAATGAATGGTGTGAAAGAATAAAATGTGAAAAATTAAGAAATAGCTCCCCCACTATCTTCCTTTGGCTGTTTTCTCACAGAAGGAGTACTCAAACCAACACCAACAGCTGTGTACCCAGCCACTCGAACTCTATAGGTTGTAAACTCAAGTCCTGTTAATTAATCTGACAGCTTATCAGGTCCAACAGTCTTGTTGTGCTCTGTTGAAGATCCAAGCCACTTGTGGTAAATTAGGTAACCCCAAAAGCTTTCCATTCTAATATTATATAGGAATGGCATCTCAAGATATGTCTACGGTTAGGCGAAGAACTGGAACCACAGGTGGCCCAAGCTCTGTCACAGGCTCTTTCACAGTCATGATAATTAAAGAGTTTGTATAGCGGTTTAGTTCGACTTGCTTTTGAGCTCCGTAAATGTAAAGTTGTGTGAAATAATCAAAGAAATTAAGTCTTACCTTCGTATAGGGTAGTCTGTGTTGTTCCCCTCGCGATTTGAGGCCGTTTTGATGTGTTTCAGCTTCACGCCCTAAATTACCATGCATAAAATACGTGAAGTTCGGAAACTTCTATTGACACATGCTCGCCAAAATCGCTGGAAAACAACACTTAAATACTTTCCCTCGAATCAAATCTCGGCAGCACGAAAGCTAAATAGTTTCCCTTTAAGCTCACCGAAAAAAATCCCACAAAAGTCGGTTTGTCGAGCAACCAATCCAGCGAGAATTTCAAATTAACGGCCATTCGGAATTCTTCTAATGCGTGGAGGGAACTTTTTGTGCAGCCGTTAATGCGCGGTCAACCTGGAACCTAGTCAAATCTCTCTCAACGGGTCCTCCCCATATAGTCTTCTAATACCAACTCTTCACACATACTGAGGTACCCCGGGTAAACTCATACACTTGACTAGATCGTCGATACTGCCCATGTTCACTGTTTTTAATGGATTTTTACAAATATCCTCTTACCCGTGGATTGAGAAATTGGAACAACTTATGTGGTGTTTAAAGAACGGAGCTAAAGCCAGGAAATTTTTTTTTTTTTTTTTTTTTTTATTTTCGGATGCAAGACTTCCTAGAATAATTTTTTTGAACCACGTGCTTCAGTTTGCTAAAACAGAAGCTGCAACACACGCACACACACAACAAAAAAACGGAAAAAGCGGATTCATCCCGCTGGTTCTGTCGTTATAGCAAGCTTCAATATCATCGCCATCGTCCATTAGAAAGTATTTTCTGAACATTAGTTATTCACCACAACTGTAGCGTACATAGCCAGAATTTGAGGAAATATTTCCCAAGCTGAAAACCTTCTTAATTTGGGAAAAGCAGGTCTAGAGTCGAGTTGATTGCACGATTGAACAAATGCGTATCAAAACAGATCAGACAATAATGTTGAATTTATTCAAAAACGCGCGACATAATGGTAAATCACGATTGAATACTCCCAAAAGTTTATTTGGCAGTTTCTATATTAATGATCATGTTAGCGTCCTATGATGCTAAATAACCATAAGTTACTCAGCCTCTTTATAAATGAAAGTCCCTGTGGATTTCTTTTAACTGAAGTTTATATCCAGTTTCTCAACGAATCAACTTGACTTACACACACGCGATTAGATGAGGTGCTATAAACAGTAATACCAATCCAAGCGAATTCAATAAATGGCTGATGGAACCAATAAACGGGTGAGTAACGCCTGTGCTGTTTCATTTATAGTTTCATTCTTCCTTATTACCGCAGCCTTTAAACGTCTTCAAGCAGATCACGTTGGTTTAAACAGATACGAAATTAAAAACAAAGATTCAAGGGAATTATTTAAGCAGCAAGCTTCAGGCCAAATTAGCCCATTGCGGCAATCATTTCTTAACTTGTATTTTGTAATGTTTTATCATTATCCAGTGGAGACCTTTATTTAAATGTTACGACAGTAAACACAAAATTGTGGACACCATGAAGGCCAAACGTTTGTGTTAATGATCAGTGAGGTACTCCTATCCAGACTTTGAGACTATTCCTTTAGGATACGGTCATTACCATGATCCCCTCGCCTCGTGCTAAAATTTTCACCAGGTTAAACGGAGTAAAGAACGTAACATGGTAACAACAGAAGCAGCCGATTGAAGCTGGTTTTTCGGTTGCTGTGCGTTGTCAATGTCGTTGTCTTTTGTTTTGCAAAAATAACTCGCATAATACCTAGAAATAAATCCAGGTACTATTACCACATCGAAAAAAAGAAAAGCAACCAAACAAACAAACAGACAAACAACCCAAAAAAAAAAAAAAAAACTTCCGTCAGCTCTGTTCCTTAAACACTTTATAAAATTTCGATTTCAACCTCACTGACCATTTTCGACCGCATCTACAGTGAATTGGAATCTACGGGATATTATGAGGACCGCTGTCTGCACTTTTTTGCTGTTTGCTTTTGGTGTTACTACTACCACTGAAAATCGAGTCACTGATGGTAGGCACATTTCTTCCTAAACATTTTATCAAACTTTAAATTCATGGATGTTAAATATAAACTGAAAGCCAGCAAACATGTACAGTGTAGGTATACTTTTTCCGCGGGGATTCTGCTCCAACTGTTTCAGTGCTTTCCTTTGAAAGCTTTTTATACATTTGCCTCACACTCTCTCTACTATTATTAATACAGGTAAAACCAGCGGAGAGTTCATTAGGCGATAATGTTAAAATTATAGAGCGAGAGAGATCATGGTTTATCAAGTGATAAAGTTCTCAAAAAAAATCTAATTTGGTATTTATCTATATTTATGATCATGAAATGCAAACACCTCACAATATATATCAAACAACCCACCCTCTTTATAACTAAAGTTATCTGTGGATTTCTTTTCACTGAAGTTTGTACCAGTTTTCTTGACGAATATAAACAGACTTATCAGCGCGTGATTGGATTAAGTGCTCTATAGAGTAGCATAAATTAAAGTAAATTCAATAAGTGGCTCAGGGAACCAATTGCAATGAACGGGCGAGTAATTACAAAGCCTGTGCTGTTTCATTTATGCTTACTATGGCTCCATCCTTGGATATTACGACGTAAACCTATTGAAGACCACATCGATTTAAAGGGATACGAAACTTAAAAAAGAAAAAGCTGCTTGGGGAACTTCTTTGAGTATCATAGCCTATCTATCGTTCCTGTCGAGTGCATTAAACAAAAGACCAAAATCAAAGCAAGGGAACCAATAAAGGGGCGAGGAATGCCTGTGCTGTTTCCTTTACTTTTAAAATAGCACCATTCTTCGTTATTACAGCTTAAACGTACCTACGATTTTTATTTGATTATTAAAGGATACGAAACTTACAGCAAAACAGTTGCTTAGAAAATTCTTTGAGGGTAATTGCCTATCCATTTTCCAAATGCGTACGCGGACAAAAGCTTGCGATTTTTTTTTTTACCCAAAGAAAAACAAAATTTCAGTTCAACCAAAATAGTACATTGAAGCATACAAATTTTAATTATTTCTTCATCTAAAGCGTCTCAACCCTCTCTAGTGGAGACTGTTTCTAAGTGTTACGATAGAGAGCACAAATGCTCGAGACCGTTTAGGCAAAACTTAAGTGTTTATGGTTAGGGAGATACTCCTCCTATCCGAACTTAAAGAAGAACTTTTCCTATGACATAATGTTCATTATTATAACTTATAACTGCTAAGAGGACAGTTCAGTTAGAACTCCGTCACATGCAGGACGACTGGTACAGCCGGCAAGCGGACACCATCCAGGGTTACGCTGATATAAAGGACATAAAGAACTTCTATATCGCCGTCAAGGTCGTCTACGATACCACCACATCCAGTTCACCCCCTCTTCAAAGCGCAGATGGGAAGACACTGATATCAGACAAAGGGAAGATCCTTGAGCGATGGGCATAACACTTCCACATTGCCCTTAACCGCACCTCGAACATCAACTAGGAAGCCATCGATCGTCTCCTGCAAGTCCCAATCAACAACGCACCGGCTGACCCATCCACAAAGGCAGGGGTCGCAAAAGCAATCAAACGACTCTCCAGGGGCAATGCAACTGGTGCTGAATCCATTCCTGCGGAGATCTACGCTGCTGGCGGCCCAACGCTAATCGAGTGCCTCACCAACCTCTTCGCCACCATATGGACTCAGGGAAAGCTGCCACAGGAGCTCAAAGACGCCTCCATCATCCACCTCTATAAGCGCAAAGGGTCCAGGAACTCCTGCGATAACTACCGTGGCATCTCCCTGCTCTCCATCGCTGGGAAGATTCTAGCTCGCGTCATGCTGAACCGCCTCAATGCACACCTAGAGCACGATGTGCTTCCTGAGAGTCAGTGCGGATTCCGCGCAGGCCGAGGCACGCCCGACACGATCTTCGCAGCCCATTAACAACAAGAGAAGTTCCAGGAGCACAATGTTGGTCTCTATACCACCTTCGTGGATCTCACTAAAGCCTTTGGCAACGTCTGCCGCGACGAGTTGTGCAAGATCATGGCCAAGTTTGGATGCCCCACCAGGTTCATTGAAATGGTCCGGCAGGTCCATGACGGCATGTATGCTAGAGTGCAGGATGACCGCAAGTGTTCAAAGCCCTTTCCTGTCACCAACGGCGTAAAGCAGGGCTGCGTACTGGCTCCACCCCTCTTCAGCATGGTGTTCTCGGCAATGCTATCGGAAGCCTTCCGTGACGTAGACGTAGGTGTCAGATTCCGATACCGTACTGATGGCAGCCTCTTCAACCTCCGGAGACTACAGGCCAAGACCAAAGTATGAGTGGACATAGCCCGTGACTTCCTGTTTGCTGATGACTGCGCGCTCAACGCTAGCACAGAGTCAGATATGCAGGAAAGAGTGGACGTGTTCGCAGAAGCCTGTGACGACTTTGTTCTCACCATCTCCACCGCGAAGACCGAGGTCATGCACCAGTTAGCACCTGCAACGGCCTACACCGAGCCTACTATCACCGTCAGCGGTCAGAGACTCGCCGTAGCAGACAAGTTCGTCTATCTTAGTAGCACTCTGTCGCGCGCTGTCAACATCGACGGGGAGGTGGCCTACCGAATAGCCAGAGCCAGTGCTGCTTTAGGCAGACTGAAAGACAAAGTCTGGGAGCGCCGGGGCCTTTAAGCTCGAAACCAAACTGTCTGTGCACAGGGCGGTTGTTCTCCCAATCCTGCTCTACGCATACGAGACATGGACTGTCTACAGCCGGCACGCCAAACAACTCAACGCCTTCCACATGAGATGCCTGAGGACCTTCCTTCGCATCAGGTGGTAGGACAAAGTACCAGACACTGTAGTCCCCCAGCGTAATGAGTCAGAGAGCATCCACGCCATTCCTCTGCGCTGTCAGCTCCGGTGGGCAGGCCACGTCCGACGAATGGACGACAGCCGACTCCCAGAAAGACTGCTCTTTGGTGAACTTACAGCAGGACAGTGCCTACTCGGTCGGCCAAAAAAACGATACAAAGACTCTCTGAAAAAGTCTCTTAAGTGCTGTGACATTTCCTGCTCCGCATGGGAAGCGATTGCTGAAGACAATCCTGCATGGCGCTCGCTTGTGAGAGCGGGAGTGCTGGCATTCAAGGTCAACTGCGTCCGTAAGAAAGATCAGAGTCGACACAAGAAGAACACAGGCCGCTTTTAGAGCTGTATGCTGATTGTCCGCCGCAATCTACTGATTGACCAAATATAATCGATTGCGACGTGCCCAAAGGTAGAATTTTCGGCAAGTGGTCAGGCGTATCAGCGAATGGGCTCTCATCAAAATTTCCGTCACAATTATGTCTAATTGTTCCCTGGAGACTTGAATTGTAGATTTATGTAGATTCAAGCTATCGTGCAGGCTTTTCTGTATTTTGACTATTTCCATCGTCTGAGACTGCGATTCTTATCGGCGGCTAAGAGTTCCCTAAGTCAGTTTTCGCTCCCGACTCCTCTGAAATAGGATTCCATAGAACACTTTTACAACTTTTTTACCTGATCCCTTACATTTTAGACTTTTATATCATTATTTTCATAGCTCATTTCGTCCAATATTCGTTTCACATTTTTGTTGTTATTCTTTTTTGTGCGCGTAAGCTCCTTAGCTCCAGCCTAACTTATTATATTTTTTGGCATTCATAACTATCCTACAAAGGAGAACAGTAGGTCATCGTTATTGAGAGCATTACAAATTTTGAGAAAGACTTTTAAGTTTCTTTTACATTGAGCAACACATTTTAACGAGGTCCATATATATAGGAATGCCAGAGACGTAAAAACGTTCTGTCGTTACGCAAGAGTAATTTATCTGCGGTCATAATTGTTTAGAAATTTTGTCCTGTTACTTGATAGAAAATAGGTATCTGATGTAATTTTATCGTTTAAAGTTTTGAATTAAAATTGCATTTGTGATATGTTTTTCTGATTTCCGAAGTGATCTCATTTTTGAAATTCGTTTTGTTCACCCAATCCCTGTTGTACCATGGTAGGTATGCAAGTCTTTCTTGTGTCCGAGGGTTTTTTTTAGTTCACTTTTTGTATGGCTACTTTTAATGATTGAATGAAACGTAGTTGTCATTTTAAAATAAACAAATATATATATATATATACTTTTTTTCCTCGCTTTTATTTTTTCTTCTTAATCTCTCGGCTTTTCAACCAGAAGGCTCGACCTGCTTCAAGTATGATTTCCACACGGAAAAAGCTGACTGGGAGGAAGCCAAGGGAAACTGTGCCAGAAACAGTAGTTCACTTGTCTCTATGGAAACCGAAAAAGAATGGCACTTTGTTAGGAACTTGACCAAGAATGAAAAAAAAACACGCTGGTTCATTGGTTTATTTGAAAGTGCTAACAGTTCTGATACGTGGTACTGGTTGAGTGAAAGCAAAGCATGGGTTAACGAGGGTTCTAATGAAACATGGCGTTGGAATAAAAGAGAACCAAACAATCATAACACAGAAAAATGCGTGGAGATGATGCAAAATGGAGAGTACAACAACATACACTGTAAAAAAGATTCGTATGATGACGATCCGGGATATATATGCGAAAAGCAAGTCAGTAAGTCGATGATCATGCCTATCTATGTCAACTAACTTTACAAATCACAGTAAGACGAAAAGTTGTAAACAATCTTTGATTTCGAAGCAAGTAACTCTTATTCATATTTTCTCCTCAGATTGTTCAATTGTTTCATTGAAAGCAGATATTTTCATTGAGGAAGCTACAGAACCTGCGTCAACCCGCCAGCTATTAGAAACAAAGACAACAGCCACCTCACTCAGAACTCAAACGACTAATACAAAAACTGAAGATCGGAATGAGATGCATTCAGAAGGTGGGATTAGCTTTGTTGAAAGTTTATTATTTAATATATCCCTAATGTACCGCTCGCTTCTTGTCAGGTGTCACACTGCAACCCCCCCCCCCTCCCCAGCCCCCACCTCCAGAATATAAATGAAAAAAGAACAAGAAAAGGGGGATAGGAAGGGGACGACGGGTCAAAATCATGACAGCCACCCTTTCCTGCTCCATTTCTCATTGGTTTTGGCTGAATAATCCTTAGATACCACATGATCGTTCTTACTGTCATTAGAACTGTTATGCTTAGCATTGTTCTTATAATGATCATTAATATTATTTTTGTCAATGCTATTATCGTTATTATAATTACTATTATCACTATCACTGTGTGATTCTTCTAAGTCACTTGATGACATTCTGGTCTGCTGTCACGACTACTTTGATAAGCGTTTGCGTCTTATGCTTCTTCTTGCACTAAAAAGGAAAAATATTCCAAGAACGATAAACATTTTAATAAGCGTGTTTTGATGTGCAGAGTTCGGATTTAGGAGAGTCCAACAAATTATGAACAATATTTTGAGCGTTTTACTGGGCTATTCTGCACGCACAATAAGAGGAAAAAAATGACGAGAAGTCCCTTTACCCTCACTGGAAAGGAACTTCCTTTATGTAAAACATTGGGGGTAGGACCATTCTTCGACCATTTTACATTTCGAGGGTCCGAAAACGGCTAAAAATCTCGACACCATTCTTTTCTTAATTTCGATGACAATTCGTTAGGAAAGGCATTAGAAATAGTCTCGCAGTAATACACCTGTACGTTGCGATGGGCATAAATTTCGATACCTCTGTTATACATGTTGTGCGATGATACTGCAGCAATATCCGATCGAATGCTTTAGCTCCTTGTCTGCCAATAGAGACCACTATTAAAAAACATGATGATAATTTTCAATATTATGATTACTATATGAGCATCAGTTGTCCTCGAAATTAGAAATGTCCGGAAAAGATCTATTTTAATGACCTCGTGATAGTGGGTGATGAATTTACATTCAATCCAGACAGCTCATTAGAATTTCTCCTTCCAACTTTTCTACAACTTCCTTGAACCTTTCAGCGGGAAAATAGCATTCTTGTTTATAAGTTTACATATTACCTGAGACTTTCTTGGCGAGACTTACTTCAACAGTTTTGGCTAAGGCTGAGACTTTTATATCGAATTGAGTACATTATCTCATGAAAGCATAACTGATAAGTATCATTTCTGATGGAATGGAAGTATTTTGAAATAATACCATTCCGCTTTGGAACTGAATCGAGCGATGGTGAGAGATTTACTACAGGCAAGTATGATTTCAGCAGTTAATAAAGTGAACCGTGATATGTTTACTTCTTTAACGAAACTCCGCGTTTCGCTAAGTTTGAGTAACTTTATATGTCTGTATCGAGTACATCTGCGTACCATTCATTTATTAATCTACGTATTTTTGTGGGATGGGAACCAAATCAAAGCTCAACTTGTACCACACTCACTGTCCATATCATACTAACACGAGTCGCTTGGATGTTGGAAGGATATTTGAGCATGTCAAGAGAAATATTTGTTTGGTGAAATGGAAAAATGGCGTTGTGCGGTATCTTAGTAATCCTAATGCTAATACCTTCAAATAAATTATTACAGATCTGATGGAATTAGTAAAGTATATGTTCCCTCTTGTTGGAAATTTTCGTCTCCTGTAACTAATAAGGTTGAATATATAATGCATTTCTATTTTCATATAGACCACAAAGGTAATTTCAAAGATGTATACAATGGTTCCAGTTACATATTCCACCAGCTCAACAATGTGACACCTTTTTAATCCTGGTCCGGAAGCAGAAGACAGTGCAAGCAGGCTGAATATGACCTTGTCTCTATTGAAATCTATGGAGAATGGAGCTTTTTAAACCAAACTATCCAGGCTTTTGAAACAGGGGAATACTTAATCATCAATATTATTATTGAGATGCAATGAATATATGAAGTTCATATATTTTGAACTATACTGTCCTGTACTGTACTGTAATCTTTATTTAGACTCGATCAATTCATCAGCCTATAAAAATACATATCACATACGCTAAGATATTTAAAATTAAAACTACATACTATAACACTAAAGCTGTTTTCCGTGAATGCCGTGCGTTAGACTTTAAAAATGTCATTGATCTTACGTTTAAATAACCCCAGAGACTCTGTGTTCCTTATATCGCGTGGTAAACTGTTCCATAATGTGGCGCCATTGTAGCTAAAGCTTTTTCTGTAATAATTAGTGCACGGTAGTGGAACATTAAGCTTATTTTCCGAGTCCCTGAGGTCATAAGCAGAGTCACGCCACGTAAACTTTGAATATAGATACCTTGGAGCTAGCCCGTGCAGACATCTAAACATCATGGTGGCTTTATGGATTTCCTGCTGGCGTGCAAGATTTTTCCACCCTAAAAACTCGAGTAGCTCAGTTGCATCAATATCATAGTTAGAGAATGTCAACACACGGGCTGCTCTATTCTGCAATTTCTGCAGTTTGTCTCGTAGCGTTTTCCCACAGCTACCCCAAACAATGTCTCAGTAATCAAAGTGAGGTTTTACTAAAGCTTGGTAGATGAGATGTAAGGTTGATGCTGGGATCAGGTGCCTAATTCGCTTTAGGGCCCCGATACCAGAGGCGATCTTTTTCGTTAGTTTTTCGATGTGACTATGCCAATCGAGTTTATCGTCTATTATTACACCAAGCGATTTTGTAGCTGAAACCTGGCTCACTTGAGTATTGTTCATTCTAATTGTTGGTAAAGCTGTGAGAGTATTCAGTCTCTGCCTCGACCCTATTAGCATGAACTCGGTTTTAGTCATGTTTAACGTGAGTTTGTTCGCTTGTAGCCAGTTGAAGACGTTTTCTAGGTCTTCATTTAGACAAAACTGAACGTTCTCAAGATTGCTTCCCGCATATGTGAGGTGCGTGTCATCGGCATACATTCTCGGTTTACAATTTGATAAGCAATTTGGAAGATCGTTGATGTATAATAAGAACAATAATGGACCGAGAATGGTCCCATGATGGACGCCGCAAGTCAACGAGTAGCTACTGGATAGCGACCCGTTGACAGAGCATTTTTGTGTTCGGTTTTCCAAATATGACTGAAACCATCTGAAAGATTTTCCATGTATACCATATTAGTTTAGTTTCGATAGAAGGATCTGATGATCAACAGTGTCAAAAGCTTTTTTCAAATCTAGAATAATGACTCCATTGATTTTCTCGTTATCAATATTATATGCCCAAGAATCTGTCGCTTCCAACAAAGCTGTTACAGTTGAATGATTAGCACGAAACCCTGATTGGTTTTGACATAAAATATCGTGCTCTTCCAAATAGGCATATAACTGTTCATAAACTATCCTTTCAAACGCCTTCGCCATTATTGGAATCACCGATATTGGGCGGTAATTGTTAGCATCACCGCGGTCACCCTGTTTATAAAGAGGGGTAATCCTTGCATATTTTCAGTCGTCTGGGAACGTCCCTTGCCTAATAGATTGATTGAAAATATCACATATCGGCACACAAATGAGATCAGCACATTCCCTGATAAGCCTAGCAGATATTTTGTCAAGGCCTGTTGCCTTTGACTTGTCTAATTTATTTAAAAGTGAAAATACTTTAGTTGGATTGGTGGGTTGGAGCTTAAACCGTTTATCTGTTGCGGTGAGATATCTTTGATAGCTACCACTATCACAATTTATCTCACTGGCAAGTTTTGGACCAATATTAGCAAAATGGTTATTGAATTCGTTTGATAGCTCCAACGCATTAGTTATCGTTAATCCGTTCACTTTTAGGGACGCCACTGGCGTTTTCCCAGATTTTCGAGAAGTTAGCTCGTTTATAGTCTGCCAGGTCTTTCGGGAGTCGCTGGTTTGCTTATTAAAACTATTTTGGTAATAAGCTTGCTTAGCTGAGCGTATTTGCTTATTGACTATATTTCTTTGTTTGATAAATAATGCCCAATCGTTAGGATCATTTGTCTTGCTTGCTTTGATTTTTAATATGTCTCTATTATGCATAAGGTCTTTCAATTCAGAGGTAATCCACGGAGAACTCCGTGAACGAACGCGCATCGTTTTCAGTGGGGCATGTTTGTCAGCGATAGCAAGAAATGTACATTTCCATTGCTGCCACATCACGTTTGGGTTGGAAGACTCGTATACATTATCCCAACATTGAGATAGAATGTCATAACGAAACTTTTGGCGATCGAAATTTCGGAAATTTCTGTATGTAATAGAATTATGTCCGTTATTTAAATCAGGCCTGCGCACAGGCCTGATTTTTTTCAGGTCTGATTTTCGCTATTGCATAAATAGCGCTATCTACTGCGAGGATCGCACATCATACGTATCTAATACCGCAGTCCAAAATATATGAACTTCATATATTCATTGCATCTCAATAATAATATTGATGATGATGAAAAGGATTAGATTGTAAGTAGGATTTTAATTGAAATCGGAACTACTCTTAGGTCGTTTTTACTTTTAACTTCTAAATATTATTATTACTATTATTATTATTATCATGAATAGTGTTATTACTATTATTATTATTATTATTATTACTATATATTTATTAATCTACTTATTAATTTTTTTAATATTTTCTTTCTCTAATTGACAAACCGGCACATTCCGATTGAAATCGGGAGTCTCTTTACAGCGTGACCATGAATGCTAAAGAAGGCAGAATCACCCTCTTTTTTCTTTAAATACGTGTTACATCAGCGTTATTTGATCGGAAGACACCAAAACCAAAAATTTACGTTGAGTATTTTTGTTTTTTTTTGTTTTTTTGAAAAAATAGAAGCACTCCATTAGCCCTTTGCGCCTTGTCCATCTTAGCCTCCTTGTTCATATCAGCTTAAGGTTAACTATGTTTCGAATGCTGCAATTTATTTTTTAAAGCTACTTTGAAAACGGGATTTGAAAATATATTTTTTTTCTCTTTGCTACAAAGAATTTAGAGAGTGCCAAGACTAAATTGAACAGTGACGCGTATGGTCGTTTCCACGCACGCGACCATATCATACTGTGCAAAGATGCAGCGACAATCAAAATCACTCAATTTTTAGGAATATTTATCCTATAACTTTGGCGTAGAAGTCAGTTAAAAGAGTACTGAATGATGAAATCGTAAACGGTTATAACACTGCAATTTGTAACATCTTAACGACTACAATATTCTTAATATACAATTTCTTTTCAGTGTCATGACCGAACTCTAAGACTTGTCCGCTATCAGTTCAACAGACAGTTCCAATAAACCAGTAAGGTTTGATAAAACACCGTGATAGAAACGACATTATATGGAGATTCAATTCGTACAGTGTTAAGTTCATACCGAAATGAAGGAAGATAAAATAAAGGAATAAGGGTACTATTTGTTGGCATATTTTAAGCATATAAGTAAAATGAATCAAGGAATTCAACAGGTTTGTGGATGGTTCTGAATGTAAGGATTTCTTACATTTATTTTCTCGTATACTACTTTGTGTCAGAGTCGACTCGTGTACCACAAACACCGGTTACTACCCGTTTCAGAGAATCACTAACGAAAGCGACAAAACCCTCCACCCGGCCACAGGCAGCCCAAGCTCACTACGAGAAAAGCGGACGTGACTCTTACCGTGTTGCGTAACGTTTTATATTTATAAAGGTTTGTATGGGATGTTATCGGTTTGCCTTAAAAGAGAGAAAAAAATGTCTTGTTTTGAAATATAATGGGCTCACTTTATTGCCTTGTTGTTTTCTTTGTTGATTCCGAACGTCTCAGGCCATTTTGAAGCGTTTTCGGCGAGTTAGCGCTATGTTGGTGTTCAACTGCTAAAAGAAAGACAAGGCCGGAAACCTATTTTAGAAGCGTCCGTCGCCCGAAGCGAATAATTCCGCCAAAAAATTTCCACCAGTCTCGATTCCTCCAGAAAATCAAAGCAGAGATGTTGCAGTTCCATTTTCCATTCACTCGATTCACAATTCCTCCCCCAGATCTTTCACTAGCGATACTTTTATCTCCAGATCGATAGGCTTTCCCATTTCGAATTTGGCTGGTTCAAACGACCACTGTCCCTTCGCCGATCGCACAGTATGTTGGGTAACAAAAATAAGCCCGGCGAGGGTAGCCAGCGGCCTGCAGTCCAAAAACAAACCCGTTAGCTCCCCTGGAATTTCGCCGCAGGTTTCGTTCATAGCTTGACACTCAGGAACGTGCACATGGCGATCGATCTCGGGTTTCCACTGAGATATTTAAATTAGTAAACACATTTTCATTCGATGTTGATTGGTCGATCAAAACAATGCGGTCTTGACAAAACCTCTCGAGGGGACCAGGGGAGCTAACGGGTTTGTTTTTGGACTGCAGGCCGCTGGCTACCCTCGCCGGGCTTATTTTTGTTACCCAACATACTGTGCGATCGGCGAAGGGACAGTGGTCGTTTGAACCAGCCAAATTCGAAATGGGAAAGCCTATCGATCTGGAGATAAAAGTATCGCTAGTGAAAGATCTGGGGGAGGAATTGTGAATCGAGTGAATGGAAAATGGAACTGCAACATCTCTGCTTTGATTTTCTGGAGGAATCGAGACTGGTGGAAATTTTTTGGCGGAATTATTCGCTTCGGGCGACGGACGCTTCTAAAATAGGTTTCCGGCCTTGTCTTTCTTTTAGCAGTTGAACACCAACATAGCGCTAACTCGCCGAAAACGCTTCAAAATGGCCTGAGACGTTCGGAATCAACAAAGAAAACAACAAGGCAATAAAGTGAGCCCATTATATTTCAAAACAAGACATTTTTTTCTCTCTTTTAAGGCAAACCGATAACATCCCATACAAACCTTTATAAATATAAAACGTTACGCAACACGGTAAGAGTCACGTCCGCTTTTCTCGTAGTGAGCTTGGGCTGCCTGTGACCCGGCCAAGAGTTGCAACAACCTTTACACCGCAAAACCGACCTACATCAAGTCAACCAACACATGGTACAGCGTGGCCATCTTAACGTCGTTTATGTTTATATCATCAATGGCTATATGCCTCTATATTAGATTTATTGAACAATCGACTATTGATAAACTGATTAATTGTTTGATTGACCTGTTTACTTATCGATTCATTTATTCATTCCTTTCATTTATCTAAAAACTGAAAGTCTCATTACAATTTTGGTCTTGGAACTTCGGTTGAAACAACTAGGGTTCGATTGATTTTTATCTTTGGTGGCGTAGGAGTGAAATAAATCGGGTTATATAACCGTGACGTACGTTGGTGATTCTAAAAGTAGGGATTTCTGCAAATGATTTTCTGTATTGCTTTATGTCAGGGTTGACTCGTGAACAACACACACCGCTCACACTTCGTTCTAAAGAATCAACAACAAGGGTGACAAAACCCTCCACTCAACCAAGAGGTGCAACAGTTTCAACACTACAAAACCAACCTACATCAAATCGACCGACGCAAGGTACAATATGGCCATCTTAACGTTTTCTGTGTGTACATGATAAATGTCTACATGCCTCTGTATTAGCTAAATTGAACGATGCATTGATCGAATGATTACTTGTTTGATTGACCTTTTCACTTATCAATTCATTGATTCATTTTTCTTCAAGAAACTACATTTAACCCTTTGAATGCCAACCCAGGTGCATGCCTCGCAACCAGCGGCCATATTGGATTTTTCATAAAATAATTTTACTCAACAATTTGAGCCCTTTGGCATTGTATAACTCTTTTTAGTAATCAATCTTGCACTACAATAGTCAATACATCAAATATGTATTTTTATTGGCTAGGTTATTACAACCTCTATGCCAGTGTGGTTGCATTTATAATAAAAAAACAATTTGATAAAAATGATTTTCAAAAACATCTTATATAACAGATTTCATTTCTTCTTTGTACTCCCTTATAATGTTATTGTTCTCATAAAACCACAAAGTTCAATAAAGTTAACTTTTGTCAATGATTTGTCTCTTTTTCCCATATAATCATGACCAGCAGCCATATTGAATTTATAATTAGATGATCATTTGTCCCAAAATAATAACAAGTTTCAGTTTCCTGCATGTCTCCTTTTTGCAATAACAAAACAAAGTCCTTTGAAACAACCACGGATAAAAACCTTGAACGACCGAGAAAAGAAACAAAATGCTTGTCAGAGGACGTATATATACGTCCTCGGTATCTGAGGGTCCTATTTTAGGACGTATATATACGTCCTTGGCATTCAAAGGGTTAAAACAAATAGGTTCGATTTATTTTTATTTTGGTAGCGTATAAGTGAATTAAATCGAGTTGTATAACAATGAGATACGTGGGCGATTCTGAGCCTAAGGATTTCTGCAAATGATTTTCTCTGGTTGCTTTCCGTTAGAGTCAACCCGTGAGCCACGAGCACTAGAAACTACTACTCGTTTTAAAGAATCAATGGTGTCAAAAACTTCTACATTATCAACAAAAGGAAATAATTTTACACTGGAAAAGCGAGCCACATTTAAACTCCCAACTCAAGGTACAATGTTATCGTCTTAGCCTCTTCTATGTCAGTATAATAATCGTCTACATGCTACCAGCTGTATTTATCCATATCTTAATCCATGTAATTTACTATGTGATTGCCATAGAGTATTACTTTTGTTTCTTTACTTCGAATGTATCGCTGTTGACGAAGAATAAAATCCAACCATAAAATAATACGTTTTCTTTACTTAACACCAAAGCAACGTTATCATGAATTGCAATTTCGTACTTCCCAAAAACTTTGTTATAAATGTGCAACTTCTCTTTAGAGTGACGTTATGAGGTGTGCCTTACGTTCCATCTAATACCATCTTCCATGAGTTCCCCAGGGAAACAGAGGAGATCGATTTTCGCTATTGAATAACAAAGCTTAAGATCTTGACAAAAATGTCTCGGGCAGGGAGGCGTAGAAATGTAACATATGAGTTTATAGATAATTTGAGCCTCTAATATTCCAAAGATCAATCACAAGAGTTAATAAACTGAAAAGTGACATTCAATTTTTCCACATTCCTTAGTTTTCGTTTTAGTCTCCACTCAAGCTTTTTCAGTTCAATCAGCCTTCGATCGCCTCATAGGAAAGCAATAAAATAACCATTTTCCTCTTTCTTCTTCAGGAACTACTTTTGAGAATACCGTTCGTAAATCTTCAAGGCAAATTTTTTTATTCGGCAAAATAAATTTGGTCTTGATCATCATAGTGCTACTGGCCGTTTTTATCTTAGTGATTGCAGTCGTATTCGGAATATTGTTTTGTCGACGACACCTGGGTCATAAAAACCAAGGCAGGTCATTTGCAACATTTACATCTTCATTTTTGTTTGTTTATTTGTTTGTTGTTTGCTTGATTCGAGCTTCTATAATATCTCCAGTTTTTTAATCAATTTCAGCGAGTATGGTAAACATGTGAATAAAAACTTAAGATATTTGGCTAAAACGTTGCTGAGAAATTATAAAATATATTTAAGCTAAGGGGGAGCCATTCACCCTACTCCCAATGTTACCTTTGGAGATCCTGTCCCTTTATATCTTGGAAGGGGAGGGGGCTTTAGATTGGAGGGCTGGTTGTATCTTATCTTGGCTTGCTACTAACATCCATTTTCTTCCCTTCTTTTTTTTTCCGATGGCAATGACAATAATGGTGTGCTTTATCGTGACAAACGGCAAGTAGTATACAGTACAATACTTTAGCTTTAATCTTTTGTACTCCGTTACCTCATTTTAATGAACTCATCACATCTTATTTATCCAGATTTTGAACAAGGAAAGACAAGGGGTCTATAAATCAATTATCCGCAAAACTTAACTTTCCGTGAGAAACATTTTGAGTAATAACAATACATATCCCATTTGGCTCTGGATTGAATGGCACAAACAAAATATTTTCAGATATACATGGTGATGACGGTACTTATCTAATGATAATTGCAATATTTTTTCCCTTCCAAACCTCATTTTCTGCCCAGCCATCATTACCTTTTCTCAATGGAAGTTTTACTGCTATTGGATTTAATGTATCTTATTTGCTTCAAAGTATTCATCTAACTCATATCATAAAAAGTACGTTACTTTTTTTTCCTGAAAATATCCGTTCGAGTACATAGTACGACGCTACACGTAAACAAGCGGGCAAACATATAAGTTATATGAACATATCCTTGCATAGCATAATCCTACTGAAATCGTCTTTCCGCTTTATGAGAGATAAAATCATTTTGCATTACAGATCACCTTCAGATCACCTTCACGATCGGGTTACTTGCACCTACGAGGTGCCTCCGAGTTCCGAACTGCAATCTATTGATCCTGTGCATGTCCAACAAACACAGAACTCCACCGAGCTCACTGTACACTTAACACTTTCTCAAACGGAATCTGGGTTGGCCACATACGAGACAGGGAGCGACTGCAAAAAAGAGAGCGAATATGATGACATGAATGAGACTAATGGAATGTCGTGGTCAGGAAGCAAAGGATGTTCAGAAATTCAGGAACAAGAACGAGAAAAAGCGATGACGATTGGTGGTAAGAAAGGAATAGAGCAGCCACCCACTTTTTGCAGCGAAAAAGAAGAAAAGAAGGATAATGTTTACGCTGTTGTTCATAAAGAAAGAAAAAACAAGGTCAATTCTGAAGCAAGTGCTCTCAAAACATCTCCAGGCCGCCCTCAGGAAGGAGCAAGTTGGTTACCTGTGAACAAGGCGACAGGTGTCGATTGTACTGGTCATTCGTCACATGAAACTGATTTAGGGCTCGACAACATCGCAAAGGCTGCAGAGAGCGAGACACCTCAAACTGGCGGGAGCAATGAATACTTGTACGCAGCTGTTGACATGACAACGAAGAAGAAAAAGCCACCACAGGTATTTCATCTAACAGATTCCGACAATTTTTTTTTTTTTTATGTTGTTGTTGCTTTTTTTGCTTTGTTTTTTTTTTTTGTTGTTGTTTTGTTTTTAATATGACCCGTTTCGTCTCCAGCGCTGTCTAATTTAGGGAAAAAAATTCTTATTCATTCATCTCTTCGATTAAAAACTTTTTTCGATGAACACGGAACACGGCAGCTGGACTTGTTTTTGAGTATCTAGAGGGTCCTATAAAAACTGCATATTGTATATCAAAACTAACAGACAAACCAACAAAAAACAAACCAACAAACAAACAAACTAGAAAAAAGTCACAGCTAATAGTAAAACAAAAGCTTGGGCGAAAACCAAATAGTGGTAAATTAATTTTGTTGGCGTATCATATTCGTCTATGAACTTTAGTGGTCCTTACTCTTCCTTCTCATTATTATTATTATTATTATTATTATTATTATTATTCGTGCACTAGCTACTATGTTGCTAATGTTATTCAGTGTCGCAGGTTTCACTAATTGCTTATACGGTATAATTATATTTCTTCGTTTATTGTCTGATCTAGATGCCCCCTCCCTACCGTGGACTTGTGTATGCAGATCTGGCCCATACCCGAGAAAACAGTGCAAAGCTTGTTCAAGAGCAGTCCCAAACAGTATACGCCCAAATTGATCACGTCAAGACAGCAAGCGTGAAGATATCGCAGCAGAATCAGGAGGAAGCAAAAGAAGGGGAGCATAAGTGAGCTCTGCCCGTTTACAATCCTAGAAATAATTTAGAGATAAAAAATATAAAAACTCAGTCAAAACTCTAAGAAAATAATTAGAATTCGCAGAAACTTTCATCGAAACAGTTGTCAGCAATCATTTGCTTTGTCATTACTAACTTGATGGAAGTAACTTCCATAGATTGTAGCAGGATGATTGTATCAATATCAACTGTTGTGTACCAGAATACTTAGCATGTTTCACTTTAACTTACATGGAAAACCGAATAAAATCAATAATACTTATCGGCGATGAGTTTGTGCGGCCGATGGGTTAAAAAACGGGGGCTCTGTGCATGGGCGTACTAAAGGAAAACATTTCAAGGGGTTAACGAACTTTGTACGTAGTGTGTATGCAAGAGGAAAGCTTTTATCATATGAAATCTCTTGCATTGTAAAGTATAAAATTTGAAATATCATTGCTTTTTTTTTAACAAATAAGTAATCAATTCGTGAGGTCTGATGACATTAAATTAAACTGCAGCGTAAAATTTTAAAACCCGTTTTAACGTCTATATTTTTGGTATGGCCTACCAAAGAAACACACAAAAAAAGAAACAACAACCAATGACTAAATAAACGATAAACAATCGAGTTCTTGTGATAAGAATCCATCCCACTCTTTCTATAAATGGTGAGATACCAACGGTAATTGTTTATAGTCCTTTTATGGATGAATAAACCCGAGCCTGACTCGGTTTACCAATCGGTGGCAATGATGACAATTCTTGGTCACCAGTTCGGCCCATAAACAGATTTGTCTGTACTATTTCCTTTTCGGACACATATTTCCATTTTTCCCACTGAGACAGACAAAGTTAAACAGCACCTCTCCGTTTTTCGGCCTCCATACACACCTTTTGCCCTTTTTCTTTGACCTAGTTAATTGTTTGAGGGCTCAGTGGCCCGATTAATCATTATCTGTAAAGCGGTAACAAAATTAACTGTTGGGCGTAGAAATTGAAAAATTGTAAACGTTAGTCATAAGAATTTAATGCATGAAGTCTTTCTGTTAATCCAAAGGACAGAAGAGTAAAAGAAATTAACTGATAGTTGTAAAACAGCCAAAATTTCAACCGTTAGCGATGAAAGCCATCACCCTGTTGCGAACATTCCGTTTCTTAAAATCTGAAATGTTGCTTTATGTAATACCGACAGGAACAGTCTCTAAAGGGATAATTTCATTTTACTAGACACTTTGCTGTGAAGCGTCGCTGAGTATTTTTACAATTTGTGCAGTATTTTGACCAGCCCGTAAGCCGAGTAAAAATACAAACAAAGAGTAAAAATGTTCAGCAATACTTCACAACAAAGCGTCTAATTAACAATTATTCCACGAGCGCGCGTTGGATATGAGATGATAGATAGCCAACAAGCACGAGTGGAATAATTGTTTTATTAAAATCGTTACATCAAGTTATTAAATTTTCTTAAATTTTTAGCTCCCTTTTAATTTTAACCTGACGCGTACGCTTACCATATTGTAGATTATGGTGTATTGGCTCATATACCATAATGGCTAACCCAATAAAAAGTATTGAATTACATTATCCAATGATTCAGTTTTTAATAATGAAATTTATGTCATCCAACACGCCCAAGTGTTATTTCAGTGAGGGTGAATTTCGCGGATATAACTGAAAAACAAATATCGAGTGAAATTTGTGCTCGTCTCGCACGCTATTTGTTCTCTACCAAGCACAGTTGGATAATAAATATATCTTATTAGACGTTTTGTTGTGTAGTATCGCTGAGTATTTTTACGAGTTGTGCCGTATTTTGACGAGCCCGTAGGGCGAGTCAAAATAGAAATAACGAGTAAAAATACTCAGCGATACTACACAACAAAACGTCTAACAAGTTATTTATTATCCAACACGCCAAACGGGCGAATTTCGCGGATATTTATTTACGGGGAGTGCGTGACAGAAGTATGCGAAGCGGAACGGAATTGACGTGTTGTTGTGTTGCAGTTTCTATTTTCTTCATTAAATGAAGAAATTTTCTGATCGTCAAGCTGTTTTTCTTCGTTCGATTCATGTAATGAACTTGGATCTATATTTGCCAGCCATTCTGACTCTTCGTCGTCGGAAATATGATTCAAATTCTCCGCCATTTGGTTTTTTTTTCGTAACAACAATCCAATTCTTCGCTTGCGCGATGCGAGAAAACCTGTTTAAACGGTACTCTACAATAGAGGAGTACAAATACCGCGTGATATTTGTACTCGTCTATGTCGTTATTTGTACTCGTCTAGGTGTAGTTGGATAATAATAAGAAACATTTTGTATTAACATGACTATTTTAGCATTTACCCTGACTTTAAGTGATTTATTTTCTTCTTTCTCATTACTGCGTATAAAACAAAACAATAGGTCGCTTGGAGCGAAGAGTCAGCTTTCAGCGACAGTCTTTCTCTGGATGGGGGAAAGACTTTTTTCTCTTAAATGCTCTTTTTTAGTATCATCAAGCATAAAATAGCTTCAGAATGTTGATTTAAGGCGTCAACAATGGGTGGCAGATGCAAATTTCGCAAATAATTGAGTTCGCTCTTTGTGTATTGTTGGGTGGAGTTTTCGTAAATGTGTATATCATGTTGACCGGTTGTAACAGAAGCTCAACCGAACCCCATATTCCTATATTTCCATACTCCTGTACTCTATTTCAGTTAGTTTGAATAAAAATATAATGGGGAAGAGGTTGGAATTTTGCACTGAGCCGAGAACAAAAGTTGCATATTTACGGTCATCGCGATAAAGGCAAAGTAGGTGTCAAACTGAAAAAATAATTTTGAGTGTAATAAAAATATCTAACTTTTCGCTTGGTTTCGAAAAATCAATGTGGTTTTCAACAACTTTTAGACAGAGAAATGGGCAAAGTTTGTAAGAAATCGATTTTTGGAGCTGAAATGAAGCCAACTGCTTTCAGAGAGACTGTAGAGAGTCAGCTGTTAAGTACCATGTTTACCGGTGCAATTATATCCATATTTGGTTCTATGTAGTACACGGATGGCAAAGAGTAAGGCAAAACATAATTTAACCATTTTGACTTCTTCATATCTCCTACCAGATGATAAATCTTTAAGGGCGAATTTTCAACAAAAATACCAAAGTGCTTTTCATACCAAAGTGGGGCAGGAAGTTTCTTTAACAAAACTTTAAATCAAGGCTCATGCCAATCATTGTCGACATTAAACTTGACTGACAAAGTTCATCCAAAACGACTTTTCAAACCAAGTTCATTGCAATGTGTGGCTTCCCAGCTCCTCGGTGACTAGTACATCTCAATCAAGCTTTTAAAGTAATTGACGACAACCTTGTTAAATGCAAATCTAAAGTTTTTCATTTAAACTGGCAACTTTGATTTAGTCCCCGAGTATTTACTCCCGAAAATTACGAAAAAATGTATTACTTTAACAGAAATAACATCAGCATCACTAAAGCTAGTCTCCGTCGCAGCCGTTTTGTTTGGATGTCACGCAACGCTCCCCCAAAAGAACGGCTGCTGACAACCGAACTACATTCCTTTCTCATCGTCCTTGCGGTTTGGTCGCGGTCTGATGAACAGACCAATCACATACCAGAAAATCTGAATGACGTAAGGTTTCACGCGAGAATGTGGATGTTGGGAGAAACACTGAAGAAATTTGTCGATGAGAGCTCGAAATGTTTTATATGTTCATCGTTGTGCCCTGGTAAAGATAGAGTATATATTTTTGGGAAAACTTCTCACAATTTCGTTGAAATTATAGAATTTACGCTTAACATAGACGTCAACTGCTACGCCAACGACACGAACGCTAGATTGTTTGAGCGGTTAAAGTTTCGGCGAGCAACTGCGAAAATAGAAGAAGCTAAAAACTGAACTGAAACTCTTTATTCGCACTATTTCAAGAGGTTACTACAGATTATAAAAGTCAGAATATATAAGAAACAGTAAATTACATCAATGATCAAAAGGAAATACAAGACGCCTTTCAATCTAGGCCAAGGGCTAAACGCTTGCTTCGACCTACAGATGGAGATCAGGAGGAAAAAAGCGCGTGCTTGCCGTCAACAAACCGGGCGAAGCTTCAAGAAAAATGCAATTTAGGTCGGCCAACGTCTCCTACACTACTTGTACTTCTTCATTTGCCAGTCCGCTGCTAGCTGGAGCGAACCCGATTAGCTATTTTCGTGGCTTCTTATCACCGGTACAGGAAATCGGCCCGAATTATCGAGTGTTTCCGCACGTTGGTACAACGCAACAACAATAACAATAATATGACCACTTTTATCGGTAACATGGTCAAACACGAGCACGAGTGCTTGATATATTAACGATCTCCCGGATCCTGTAGGCAACTTAACAAAAACATCTTCTTTCTCGACTAAAACTTTTTTAATTGCAAGCTTCTGGTGAGCTTTAAGCTCGAAAATTTTGAACTTTGACGACGCTTTGCGAGAAGCTCCTTCAAGTACCGCCATTTGTCTTGTGTTTTCCACACGAGGATCGCAATGAAAAACGATATCTGATTGGACGAGTCTCAAAAGGTTAGTCTGGCGCGAAAAGGTTCCTGAAAATGGAACCCGAGCTGTGATTGGCCAGTTCGGAGAAAGGAATGTAGTTCGGTTGTCAGCAGCCGTTCTTTTGGGGGAGCGTTGCGTGACATCCAAACAAAACGGCTGCGAGGGAGACTACACTAAAGCTTCCACACAGAAAATATTCTCATTTTTATTGTCAGTCCATAGTTGAACGCAACTTTCATTTCAATTTAACAAAAGACTGTTTATACGAATAAAAAATGCAAAAGAAACTTTACTTAGCCTAAAAAATCAACAAAGTTGGTGCTGATAAGGCTATTAGGAAGTTGTGGGAGAAGAAGAGCAAAATTCACAAGATTTGTTTTCTAAAATGAGGACCAGTTGTTTTACGCTGTGATCAAAGTGGAAAGCGAAGCTTACATTTGATACGCTATTGACTTTTTAAAAAAATGAGTGAAACAAAGAGAATATAGACTTATATTCTTTTATTCTCCTACTTTTACGCAAAGAATTTATTTGTTCAACCATAAACAGTGTAGAGAGTATTGAGGGTGGAAACTTTGTACATAATTATTGTTTACGTCAGATTTATATTTTAAATATTTCTGCCACTAGAATAAATATTATGAAATGATGCTATGGTAATTTGGTAAAGCCTGGCTCACATATAATCGTAAACGATCACAGACGATGGCAGGGGATCGCACGATCGCTGAAACCACTCAACCGAAGATCGCGAATCGCATGTTCACATATGATCGCAGCCATCTGTGACAACTGATTCCATGGTTTACCATTCAGGGGCAATACATTGTAACTTCAGTCAACCAACATAAACACAAAGGACGCTCAACTTTTAATAGGTGTTAACATTCTGCTTCTGTTGTCTTTACTTACACGGAGAATCGCTGCCAGATCAAGAAAGAAACGTCGCTTCTTGGTGCAGAAATTCTTAAGAAATAGAGAATTATTTGCTAAAGCGATTGAATAAACAATCGTATTTTCTGATTTCTTCCATAAAGTATTTCGTGTCAATTTCCCCCTACCATCTAGTCAAAACACACGCACTTGTAAAAGTTGATAAACAACTGGCTGTCATGGTATCATGCCGCTTGCATAGCAGTATTGGACATATTCCAATCGCATGATCGCAGAACTTTGTTCACATATGATCACACTTGATCGCAGACGATTGCAACCGATCGCAGGAATAAAACATGGTTCTATTCCTGCTATCGCCTGCGATCGCGATTGCACTTGATTGCACACGATCGCATAGCTGTTAACATATAATCGTAAACGATCGTTGGCGATCGATTGCGATCGCCTGCGATCGTGTGCGATCATATGTGAACCAGGCTTAACTCAATCAAATCAGGGACCTAGACCCAACAATGGCTTTGAGGTAAACACCAGGCTGTTGCCAACTTCCTTTCAATTGTATTTTTGATGAACGAATCATTGGCAGCTACAAAGCTATGAAATTGAAATAGAATCTTGAACTGAAAAAGGATTAGACTGAATCGTGACAGGCGAGAATAATGTCATGAGTGACTATTAAAAACCGTAACTTAGAAGGAAATCATCTCCTCCAAGTTGGTTTACAATTGTGACAATGTTACAAGCTTGTTACACGTGCATGCGTTTGGTGTTGACAGTCTTGTCTTAGTGCGAGTTGGACAAAATTACCTGTTTACAAGTGCAGTGTTGAAGTACTTTGCACTCTCATCATTCTGCGATTTGCAAACAACTTCGTTTTGATGCTTAAGCACATTGTGGGAAACACGTGTTTGGTGGAAATCGCGTTTTCCTGTATATTATACTCCCCTTGTGTTAACTGGAACCACATACATCAAGAGTGTTGCTGGTAAGTATATTGTTTATTACAGTCTGGATATAACCTTGTTTCAATTGAGAGTCGCGAGAAATGGAACTTCCTGAAAAAATGACCATCGGGACAATGACAACCGCTGAATACTTTATAGGCTTGAGGAAAGATACAACTGGAGTTTGGAGATGGTTAAGCGATAACAGCACAGTGGACGTATCCAAAAAAGGAGAGTGGCCTTGGGCAACGTGACAGCCTAGCAAAGATGAGGGTCGTGATAACTGTGCGTAGATGTATAGAAATTACAGCGGCCAAGGGGGGTATAATTATGTGGCTGTGTCGCCGAAATAACTGGAGCAGGACTCATAAGTGAATGTAAAGATGGAGGAGGTAATAGTCCTTCGTCGATTCAGATCAAACGAGTCTGAGAATAAGAATAGGGAAATCGTATTATAGTCCACTACTTCTCTTAGCAATTATACATGTATCATATATATATTTTACTCATTTAAGATATTAAAGAGAGACATGAAGAGAACTTCGCGCTAATATACAAGGGTTATCGTAAGAGATATGGGCTCTATAATAATGTCGGCTGCTCTGCACACAACGAATACGCAGGGTTCATATGTGAATGTAAATTTGGGGAGGTATAAAAACCTCAATTCACATTCCACGAGACTGAGAATAACAATACAAGCAGGTCCACCATATTACGGCCCAGTCCTTCTCGGTTGTACTCAGGATGATACCTGACAAAAAAAAAAAAAAAAAAAAAAAAAAAACATAGTGTGAAAGTTAGATATAACAGTCATTTTGGATCTTAGTATTGGGCCAATAAGGACTTATTGTTATAAAATTTTCTGAATTATTTTAATATATCATTTTCTTTATTTCTGTATTGGCATTTATGTTTTCCACTATCAAAATACTATTAAATCGCATCTAAACTGCATTTTCCGAGCTACGTTTACAGGGCAGGGAGACAAACGAAACAAGCAAAAGTTGGAGTAAAATGGCTGCAGGCCTTTACCTACAGCCGTGTTTTAACCAAGTTACGATAAATTGAATTAGAAGAAATTGTTGCAAATTGTGACAAAGAGAACAGTGACTACTGCCCAGTGAAGGAGAGGGTAAATTAATCGCCAAAGAAAACAGACAAATGAAATCATTTTGCAGCCCCACCCAAGGAAAATGCAGCAAAGGAAAATCAAATACACCTCCAATAATGAGGTAATTTAACTGTGGCCTCTGCTAACAGCCCATGAACATTACTACTCACAATCACATTGAACTCATGTAAGAATCTTATGCAATCAAACGGCGATCAAATATTAAAATAACAAGGCAGCGACCTTTACGAACAGCCCATATACACTGGAACATCGCGATGAATAATCTGCTACAAAACACTCGATAATAATATGTACAAAATGGAGGGTATATACGACATTCAATGAGACAATCACGAGACTGTTGCCCCTGCTAACAGCCCACTTATATAACCAGAACATGTATAATCATCGTAAAATTATTTATTTTTTTTTACAAAATAACAGTAGATACTAATTGCAAAGTACTAAGATACCAGATAGTAGTGGCGCCACCCCAAATCAACCCTTACCATCCCAGTAATTACATTGACTATATAGCTCTAGAGATAGGACTGATCACCCCTGTCAATCAGTCAATAATGTCTCTAATGCCGACGACACAACTATGTATGCATGAGACGTCTCGCCCATGGTTCTCGAATTTGTAGTGAATAATGGTCTTGAGCGGTTATCATCGTGGTTTCGAGAGAATCATCTGGTGATCAACAACACAAAGACGAGAGCAGTACCCATTGGTCCCTGTAAGTACAGTTACGACCTGGCCATACATAGCTCTGTCATTGAGACACTGCCATCTATCAAAATACTTGGCCTTGAACTTGATAGCATGCTGTCTTTCAAGGATCACATTACTAAACAGCTTCAAAAGGTATACGCTAAAAGTGGCGCTCTTAGGACAATCAGGCGTTTTGTCCCTGACAATGTTATGATAAGCCTCTATAAAACTTTCATTTTCCCTCATTTTGAATACTGCTGCCCCCTCTTTCTTGGATTGGGGAAAGTGCAAGCGAATCGGCTAGAGGATGCCAACTATTATATTCTTAGATCACTGCTAGGTTATCTCAAGTCTACCCTTTATGATGAATTGCTGCGAATCTTGAATATGGAAACGTTAGACCAGAGAAGAAAACAACAATCCCTTATTCTGTTATATAAATGTTTGCATAACGACGCTCCCAAATACATCAGAGATTTTTTTTAGTTTTAGGGAAACTACGTACAACCTGAGAGGAACCGGCATTAATTTGTTCGCACCTAAATTTAATTTAAATTTTATAAAAAAAAAAATCCTTCACTTATATATGTGCGCAGCTGTGGAATGGATTACCTACAAGTGTAAAACTGGCCAATAATATCAACCTTTTTAAGAAGCTATTGAGAACTTTGAAACTTTAGCCGCTTCTCAATTTTATACTTGTATTTAAGTGACTCTCGATTTCATTGTGCAAACTTAATCTTTAATTTTAATTTTAAATTATTTAAGCTACTGCCTCACCATTTTATACCTGTATTTAAGCGACTTTGAATTTTACTGCACAAACTTAAATTTTAATATTAATTGTTAGTTATTCTAATTCCTAATCAATTAGTTTTTGACAGTATTTATTAGGTGTTTTAGATTCTTAATCTTAGAGGCACGTACGTATTTAGAACGAGCTCTATGAGCTCCTTGACGCTACGTGGGTAAATAAAGTATTGATTGATTGAGTGTTAATTAATATTATATAAAATGCATGTCAAATATTTAAGATCATGAAGTTAAGTGCGTGCATACCAGAGAGATAAGCGACTGATCACCCCTGTAAATCAGCCAGTTTCCCCTATTTTGATGTATGATTGCCAAATTAAATTAATGTTGATCAACTAAATTAGGTAGACAACGAAGGAATCCTGATATATTTAGTAAATGCATTGGATTGCCATCGCGCCAGAGTGCGAATTTGAGAATCAGACAATCCCCTGTCTGCAGCATAAGAGGCAGCACCGATACGAAAACTATGACCTTTATATCGTGCCGAGTCAAGACCACAAGATTTTAGAGCCCACGAAAGCTGTTCAGCAAATAAATTACGCTCCGACGAAGGGCTAATGCTCGAAACGTCAGCTTTTGTAATCGTTACGGTGGCCAATTTACCATTTCAACTTTTTTGATATATCCAAATGAATCAATCAATCTGCTGTGTTCACAATCTTGTATATTTGTCACAAAAGCCTGCTCCCATTCCTGTGAGTAATTCCACATCTGATCAGTTAACCATATCTTTTAAAATATTATTATTTTTTTAAATGGTTGCAAAAACGTGTCAAATTTGTACAATAAATGAAAAGAAAGTTAGAAATTTGTTTCTATTTTATGACACTTTGTACAACTTGAAAACATAACGGATTGAAAATTGAGTGTATTGAATATTAAAAACCTTTCCTTGAAATCACTTATAATGGCGTAAAAAGAAAAATAGTAATTGAAAACATTTTTCTACAACTGCATTTAACATTAACATTTGAAATTGGAGCAAATGTCATCTTTAATTATTTTAATTACCAGGGGCATACGCGCATTTCAAATTTTGTGGTACACTTCCTTTCAAAAAATTCTGCCCTCCCCAAAGTATATTTTTTGTGACCCTGTCTTGAAAACCTAACATATTTTAATTAGACTGATACTAATGGTTACATTTTCAGCTGATACCCTTAAAACTTCGAGATACATTCACACGAAAAGCCAGTCAATCCTTTTGAAATACATTGTATGGACAGATACATGTAGTCAAAAAGAAATTCAACACATGAAAGTAGATTGACAATTGTTTCATTTGCAATTAAACTTAAAATTAAATATTATCCTCTCTAAAACAACACCGCCCTTTCCCTATCTCCCCCCTCCCCCTACCCCACGACCCATTGAGAATAGCAAGAATGAAATTACCAGACATGTACCAGACATATGTCCAGTTTTAAGGGAATTACATATTCAAGTAGTACTTTAAGTTTAGATTGCTCCATATGGTTGTTCCACTTATTTCCATCATCACTGTAACTCACATAATAGCGATTCACAAAAAAGCCAGAAGCGCCTTGAGTAGAGATCGCAGTGATATTTCTTGAATGCTGTAAATTCACTTGTATCTATGGTGCTCTATCATTTTTATCGGGAGTCCACTCTATCCTTTTCCTTAACCGTTCATAACAAGGAAGTGAATCAGAATTCTGTGCTGATGACGTTATGATATTGTTGTTTGGAATTGTACCAGTAAAGGTGAGGAACAACCTAACAGAAGTGATGTAATTTATAGTCGCCCTAGCCTATACAATAGATCATGAAATTATTCACTCACGTACCAGGAGCTCACCCACATAAAAGACTCAAACTAAGGGTTGAAAATCCATCATTGCAAACCTAACGTAAAGAAAGCCATGAATTAGTTGGAGGGGATCCCCACTTGAAAAATACATGTCCAGTGACAGTGCGAGTTTGATCGTCTTCAGTCTATATACATCTATATATATTTGTTTCTTTTTTACGACGAACACATGACTTGATTTCTATGCTGTTTGTCATATTCGAGATTGGAAATTCAAAGTACGATTCTGTAGTCTAAGAAAAATGTGCCTACTATTGGTAAATTGCTCTTCAGTAATATTAATAAAATTAAAGCTGATAAGAATTATAATGCAAATAGCAGTCATCATGACACCTAAGAGATTCCAACTCGGCGCTGGTATGGTCGACAATGTTCGCTCTTGTTGAAATCGAGATTTTAAGGAACAGAGTTAAAGCCAGGAATTTTTTTTTTCTTTTTTTTTTTTTTCAGTTGCAGGGCTTCCTATAATTATTTTTTTTGAACCACGTGCTTCAGTTTGCTATAACAGAAGCTGCAACACACACACATACACACACAACAAAAAAACGGAAAAACCGGATTCATCCTTCTGGTTCTGTCGTTATAGCAAGCTTCGATATCATCGCCATCGTCCAATAGAGAGTCTTTGCTGAACATTAGTTAGTCACCACAACTGTAGCGTACATAGCCAGAATTTGAGGAAATATTTCCCGAGCTGAAAACATTTTTAATTTGGGAAAAGCAGGTCTAGAGTCGAGTTGATTGCACGATTGAACAAATGCGTATCAAAACAGATCAAACAATAATGTTGAAATTATTAAAAAAAAAACGCGCGACATTGTGGTAAATCACGATTGAATACTCCCAAAAATTTATTGAGCAGTTTCTATATTAATGATCATGTTAACGTCCTATGATACTAAATAACCATAACTTGATTTCTTTTAACTGAAGTTTATATCCAGTTTCTCAACGAATTAACTTGACTTACAAACACGCGATTAGATGAGGTGCTATAAACAGCAATACCAATCAAAGCGAATTCAATAAATGGCTGGGGGAGCCAATGAATTTCGAACGGATGAGTAACGCCTGTGCTGTTTCATTTAAAGTTTCATTCTTCCTTATTACCGCAGCCTTTAAACGTGTTCAAGCAGATCATGTTGATTTAAACAGATACGAAATTAAAAACAAAGATTCAGGGGAATTGTTTAAGCAACGAGCTTCCGGCCAAATTAGCCCATTGCGACAACCATCTCTTAACTTGTATTTTGTAATGTTTTATCCTTATCCAGTGGAGACCTTTTTTTAAATGCTATGATAGAAAGCACAAAGTTGTGGACACCATGAAGGCCAAACGTTTGTGTTAATGATCAGTGAGGTACTCCTATCCGGACTTTGAAACTATTCCTTTAGCATACATTCATAACCATGATCTTTAATTCCCTCATGCTAAAATTTTCATCAGGTTAAACGGAGTAAAGAAAGTAACATGGTATCAACAGAAGCAGCCGATTAAAGCTGGTTTTTCGTTTGCTTTCCGTTGTCAATGTCGTTGTTTTTTGTTTTGCAAAAATAACGGGCATAATACCTAAAAATAAATCCGGTACTGTTACCACATGGAATAAAAATAAAACCAACCAAACAAAGAAACAGACAGACAACCCCCCTCCCCCCCAAAAAAAAAAAATTAATAAAACTTCCGTCAGCTCTGTTACTTAAACACCTTATAAAATTTCGATTTCAACCTCACTAACCATTTTCGACCGCATCTACAGTGAATTGGAGTCTACGGGATATCATGAGGACCGCTGCCTGCACTTTTATGCTGTTTGCTTTTGGTGTTACTACTACCACTGAAGATCGAGTCACTGATGGTAGGCACATTTCTTCCTAAATATTTTATCAAACTCTGAATTCATGGTTGAGTCAGTTTGCTAGACATAACGTCTCGTAGTCACGTTCGACGCACTAAAAACTACTATAAAACGAATACAAGAATTGTAAAAACGTGTAAAATGGTATATAAAAAGTCACTTGTAACAATGTAGCGGAATTCCAAATCGATTTCGATCAATTACGATCCTCATCAGTAGTACTCCGCCATGTTTAAAATACTCATAAATAATTGTTCATATAAGTGACTCTGAAATGTCCACACTTCTTCCAGGCTTCATGTAAGCGGTCATGATGTATCAATCACAGCTCGTGGGATTTGAAAAAAGTTCCATTCGTTCTTGGAGTTCATAAGCGAGTCTTCGTTCACATTATTTATCCTCACTCCTTCAGTTATTTGTCTCAGCATCGCGTCATTGTGATAAACCCCCGTCACATCCATTCGGAACTGCTTTACCTCTCTATTGTGTTTCTCTTTACAGTGTTTCCACAATGCAGATCGTTCTTCCTTATTGTTAAGTGATTTCGTATGCTCTTTCCCTCTGGTATACGCGCTCCTGGCTGTTTCCCCCGGGGAAACAGCCAGGAGCGCGTATACCAGAGGGAAAGAGCATACGAAATCACTTAACAATAAGGAAGAACGATCTGCATTGTGGAAACACTGTAAAGAGAAACACAATAGAGAGGTAAAGCAGTTCCGAATGGATGTGACGGGGGTTTATCACAATGACGCGATGCTGAGACAAATAACTGAAGGAGTGAGGATAAATAATGTGAACGAAGACTCGCTTATGAACTCCAAGAACGAATGGAACTTTTTTCAAATCCCACGAGCTGTGATTGATACATCATGACCGCTTACATGAAGCCTGGAAGAAGTGTGGACATTTCAGAGTCACTTATATGAACAATTATTTATGAGTATTTTAAACATGGCGGAGTACTACTGATGAGGATCGTAATTGATCGAAATCGATTTGGAATTCCGCTACATTGTTACAAGTGACTTTTTATATACCATTTTACACGTTTTTACAATTCTTGTATTCGTTTTATAGTAGTTTTTAGTGCGTCGAACGTGACTACGAGACGTTATGTCTAGCAAACTGACTCAATTATCGAACACGTTCCTGGCCTCGGCCCACAAAATTTCATCACAAAGAATTCATGGTTGTTAAATATAAACTGAAAGCCAGCAAACATGTACAGTGTAGGTATATTTTCTTCCGCGGGGATTCTGCTCCGACTGTTTCAGTGCTTTCCTTTGAAAGCTTTGTATACATTTGCCAAGAAAAAAAATGTCTCACACTCTCTCTACTAATATTAATTCATGTAAAACCAGCGCAGAGTTAATTAGGCGATAATGTTAAAATTATAGAGCGAGAGAGATCATGGTTTATCAAATGATCAAGTTCTCAAAAAAATCTAATTTGGCATTTATCCATATTTATGATCATGAGATGTAAACGCCTCACAATATATACCAAACAACCCACCCTCTTTGTAAATAAAGTTACTTGTGGATTTCTTTTAACCGAAGTTTGTACCAGTTTTCTTGACGAATATAAACAGATTTATAAGCGCGTGATTGGATAAAGTGCTCTATAGAGTAGCATCAATGAAAATAAATTTAATAAGTGGGTCAGGGAACCAATTGCAATAAACGGGCGAATAATAACAAAGCCTGTGCTGTTTCATTTACGCTTACTATGGCTCCATCCTTGGTTATTACGACGTAAACCTATTGAAGACCACATCGATTTAAATGGATACGAAACTTAAAAAAGAAAAAGCTACTTGGAGAACTTCTTTGAGTATCATAGCCTATCTATCGTTCCTGTCAAGTGCATTAGTTTATGGTTAGGGAGATACTCCTCCTATCCGAAATTAAAGAATAACTTTTCCTATAACATAATGTTCATCATTATAACTTATGACTGCTAAGAGGACAGTTCAGTTAGAACTCCGTCACATGCAGGACGACTGGTACAGCCGGCAAGCGGACACCATCTAGGGTTACGCTGATATAAAGGACATAAAGAGCTTCAAAATCGCCGTCAAGGCCGTCTACGATACCACCAAATCCAGTTCACCCCCTCTCCACAGCGCAGATGGGAAGACACTGATATCAGACAAAGGGAATATCCTTGAGCGCTGGGCATAACACTTCCACATTGTCCTTAACCGCACCTTGAACATCAACTAAGAAGCCATCGATCATCTCCCGCAAGTCCCAATCAACAACGCAATGGCTGACCCACCCACGGAGGCAGGGGTCGCAAAAGCAATCAAACGACTCTATAGGGGCAAGACACCTGGTGCTGACTCCATTCCTGCGAAGATCTACGCTGCTGGCGGCCCAACGCTAATCGAGAGCCTCACCAGCCTCTTCGCCACCATATGGACTCAGGAAAAGCTGCCACAGGAGCTCAAAAACGCCTCCATCATCCATCTCTATAAACGCAAAGGGTCCAGGAGCTCCTGCGATAACCACCGCGGCATCTCCTTGCTCTTCATCGCTGGGAAGATTCTAGCTCGCGTCATGCTGAACCGCCTCAATGTACACCTAGAGTACGATGTGCTTCTTGAGAGTCAGTGCAGATTCCGCGCGGGCCGAGGCACGGCCGACACGATCTTCGCTGCCCACCAACTACAAGAGAAGTTCCAGGAGCACAATGTTGGTCTCTATACCACCTTCGTGGATCTCACTAAAGCCTTTGACACCATCTGCCGCGAGGAGTTGTGGAAGATCATGGCCAAGTTTGGATGCCGCACCAAGTTCATTGCAATGGTCCGCCAGGTCCATGACGGCATGTATGCAAGAGTGCAGGATGACCGCAAGTGTTCAAAGCCCTTTCCTGTCACCAACGGCGTGAAGCAGGGCTGCCTACTGGCACCAACCCTCTTCAGCATCGTGTTCTCGGCATTGCTATCGGACGCCTTCCGTGACGTAGACGTAGGTGTCAGATTCCGATACCGTACTGATGGCAGGTTCCTTAACCTCCGGAGACTACAGGCCAAGACCAAATAATGAGTGGACACAGCCCGTGACTTCCTGTTTGCTGATGACTGCGCGCTCAACGCTAGCACAGAGTCAGATATGCAGGAAAGAGTGGACATGTTCGCTCAAGCCTGTGACGACTTTGGTCACACCATCTCCACCGCGAAGACCGAGGTCATGCACCAGCCAGCACCTGCAATGGCCTACACCGAGCCCACCATCACCGTCAACGGTCAGAGACTCGCTGTAGCAGACAAGTTCGTCTATCTTAGTAGCACTCTCTCGCGCGCTGTCAACATCGACGCGGAGTTGGCCTACCGAATAGCCAGAGCCAGTGCTGCTTTTGGCAGACTGAAAGACAAAGTCTGGGAGCGCCGGGGCCTTTAAGCTCGAAACCAAACTGTCTGTGCACAGGGCGGTTGTTCTCCCAATCCTGCTCTATGCATGCGAGACATGGACTGTCTACTGCCTGCACGCCAAACAACTCAACGCCTTCCACATGAGATGCCTGAGGACCTTGCTTCGCATCAGGTGGCAGGACAAAGTACCAGACACTGAAGTCCCCCAGCGTGATGAGTCAGAGAGCATCCATGCCATTCTTCTGCGCTGTCAGCTCCGGTGGGCAGGCCACGTCCGACGAATGGACGACAGCCGACTTCCAAAAAGACTGCTCTTTGGTGAACTTACAGCAGGACAGCGCCCACTCAGTCGGCCAGAAAAAACGATACAAAGACTCTCTGAAAAGGTCTCTTAAGCGCTGTGACATTTCCTGCTCCCCATGGGAAGCGATTGCGGAAGACCATCCTGCATGGCGCTCTCTTGTGAGAGCGGGAGTGCTGCCATTCCAGGTCAACTGCGTCTGTAAGAAAGATCAGAATCGACACAAGAAGAACACAGGCCGCTTTTAGAGCTGTATGCTGATTGTCCGCCCCAATCTACTGATTGACCACATATAATCGATTGCGACGTGGCCAAAGCTAGAATTTTCGGCAAGGGGCCACGCGTATCGGCGAATGGGCTCTCATCAAAAGTTCCGTCACAATTATGTCTAGTTGTTCCCTGGAGACTTGAAGTGTAGATGTATGCAAATTCAAGCTATCGTGCAGGCTTTTCTGTATTTTGACTATTTCCATCGTCTGAGACTGCGATTCTTATTGGCGGCTAAGAGTTCCCTAAGTCAGTTGTCGCTCCTGACTCCTCTGAAATAGGACTCCATAGAACACTTTTTCAATTTTTTTACCTGATCCCTTACATTTTAGACTTTTATATCATTATTTTCATAGCTTATCTCGTCCCATATTCGTTTAACATTTTTTTTTTTTTGTGCGTGTAATTTCCTTAGCTCCAGCCTAACTTATTATATTCTTTGGCATTCATAACTATCCTACAAAGCAGAAAAGTAGGTCATCGTTATTGAGAGCATTACAAATTTTGAGAAAAAGACTTTTAATTTTCTTTTACATCGAGCAACACATTTTAACGAGGTCCATATATATAGGAATGACAGAGACGTACAAACGTTCTGTCGCTACGCAAGAGTATTTCATCTGCGTTCATAATTGTTTAGAAATTTTGTCCTGTTACTTGATAGAAAATAGATATTTGATGTAATTTTATCGTTTATAGTTTTTAATTAAAATTGCATTTGTGATATGTTTTTCTGATTTCCGAAGTGATCTCATTCTTGAAATTCGTTTTGTTCACCCAATTCCTGTTGTACCATGGTAGGTATGCAAGTCTTCCTTCTGTCCGAGGGTTTTTTGAGTTCACTTTTTGTATGACTACTTTTAATGATTGAATGAAACGTAATTGTAATTTTAAAATAAACAAATATATATGTATGTATATACTTTTTTCCTTGCTCTTATTTTTTCTTCTTAATCTCTCGGCTTTTCAACCAGAAGGCTCGACCTGCTCCAAGTATGATTTCCACACGGAAAAAGCTGACTGGGAGGAGGCCAAGAAAAACTGTGCCAAAAACAGTGGTTCACTTGTCTCTATGGAAACCGAAAAAGAATGGCACTTTGTTAGGAACTTGACCAAGAATAAAAGAAAAACACGTTGGTTCATTGGTTTATTTGAAAGTGCTAACAGTTCTAATACGTGGTACTGGTTGAGTGAAAGCAAAGCATGGGTTAACGAGGGTTCTAATGAAACATGGCGTTGGATTAAAGGAGAACCAAACAATCATAACAGAGAAAAATGCGTGGAGATGATGCAAAATGGAGAGTACAGCAACATAGCCTGTGAAAAACCTTCGTATGATGACGATCCGGGATATATATGCGAAAAGCAAGTCAGTAAGTCGATGATCATGCCTATCTATGTCAACCAACGTTACTAATCACAGTAAGACAAAAAGTTGTAAACAATCTTTGATTTTGAAGCAAGTAACTCTTATTCATATTTTCTCCTCAGATTGTTCCACTGTTTCATCGAAAGCAGATATTTTCATTTTGAAAGGTAGAGAACCTGCGTCAACCCACCAGCTGTTAGAGACAAAGACAACAGCCACCTCCCTCAGAACTCAAAGGAAGAATACAAAAACTGAAGATCGGCATGAGATGCTTTCAGAAGGTGGGATTTACTTCGTTGAAAGTTTATTATTTAAGATATCCCTAATGTACCGCTCGCTTCTTGTCAGATGTCACACTGCAATCCCCCCCCCCTCCCAGCCCCCACCTCCAAAATATGAATGAAAAAAGAACAAGAAAAGGGTGATAGGAAGGGGACGGTGGGTCAAGATTATGACAGCCACCCTTTCCTGCCCCATTTCTCATTGGTTTTGGGCGAATAATCCTTAGATACCACATGATCGTTCTTACTGTCATCAGAATTGTTATGGTTAGCATTGTTCTTTTTATGATCATTATTATTATTTTAGTCAATGCTATTATCGTTATTATAACTACTATTATCACTATCACTTTGTGACTCTTTTAAGTCACTTGATGACATTCTGGTCTGCTGTCACGACTACTTTGATAAACGTCTACGTCCTATGCTTCTTCTTGCACTAAAAGGAAAAATTTCCAAGAAAGATAAACTTTTTAATAAGCGTGTTTTGATGTGCAGAGTTCGGATTTAGGAGAGTCCAACAAATTATGAACAATATTTCGAGCGTTTTACTGAGCTATTCTGCGCGCACAATAAGAGAAAAAAAAATGACGAGAAGTCTCTTTACCCTCAGTGGAAAGGAACATCCTTTATGTAAAACATTTGAGGGTAGGACCATTCTTCGACCATTTTACACAGCATGAAAATGTAGATTTACGCCAAATTAAAGTTGCGTAAATCTGCGTAAAGATGGTTAACAAACTTTACATCAACTTTACATTGTTGGTAAAGGTCTGTAAAGGAAGATTTACGCAAAGCGACGTACAGCCCACGTAAAGCTAGCGTAAAATCGTTGGGTCAAAATTACGCTTATTTACTCAAAACGTAAAGTTGACGTAAACTCGCACTTTACTCAACTAAATGTAAAGCATTTAGTTGAGTAAATAATTCGCTCCGACGAAGGGCTAACGCTCGAAACGTCAGCTTTTGTAATCATTACGGTGGCCAATTTACCATTTCAACTTTTGTTGATATATCCAAATTATAAATGTAAAGCAGTTGTAAAGTTTACGTAATGTTGATGGGTCAAATTTACGCTTATTTACCAGGGATGTAAAGGTGACGTAATGCACACTTTACTAACCGAACGTTTAAATACGCTTTTGTAAAGGTAACATCAAGATGGTCAGAATCATGCATGCTCCTTTACGCCGTTTACCTAAGGTTTGTGTAAGGGCACACTTTGTGTAAAGGAACGTTAAGATGTCAGAACTTATCTCTGTACCCTCTTACCCTCTGACCCTCTGCAGCCTTGCACAGAAGCGGGAAAAGGTATAAATAAATGTAAAACTTCTCTGAAAGAAATATTTATTTGGACTGCCCACTGGGCCAACTTCTTTACCAATTGGATATTTGACAATTAGTCCTCAAAATCGAGTCGAGTAGAAGAAGTTAAAGATAATCCAAAAATAATGATTCCTCGTGAACATTGCATGGTAGGATTAAGAGGCATATTAAGTAATAATCATATAGACAACCCTGAATGTTGAGAGCCAAAGATACATTCTCTCGGAGAAACACTCTTGCCTACAAAAGCATATACAAGATTTACTTGCCAGTGGGGTAATTATGATAATTTACTGGTTTGAAATGAGCTGATGGCCCAGTAATGAAGAACCAATCAGAGCCCAAAATAGCTCATATCTAGAGGCTGTCTATGGAACAACAGAGAAGAGAGTGTTTTTCTTGCTCTCATTATAAAGGGTTGTTTATATAACAATCAAAACAGTAATTACAATTACAACTCATAGCCTATAAAGCAATCTTATATTTCAATTAACCTTACAGTTTAAAAATGCCTCCCTGCCTCAAGCCTTCCTTAAAGTATTTGTTCCTAAAAGCTAAATGTGAAACTATTTTGTCATTGATTTCGTTTAATTTCTAAACCTGAACACGGCGAACAGTTTTATGAGATTGCTGGCATTGTTGTAGAGAATATGGAAACTTTCAAGGCTATATTATTAACAAGGCCTTACATGTATCTGTTTGCTCTCTATTTTTGGGTTTATACTTCATGCAAACTGATGTAACTGATTTGCATCGCTAAGCTAATCAAAAGCTGCAATGTTTTTCTCTTAAAGTACATTGGGTGACCAAAATGTAGGTACTGTAGGTCCTGCTAAGACACCATCTTGGTCAGACAAAACAAATTGTGGTCAGATATCACCGAAAAAAGTTGAAAACTATATTTTCTTAAATTATCAAGCTATTACTTCCTTGCATTGGTTTGCATTTTTATCACTGGTACCTATAATTATTATTCCAACAGTAAAATGTATCATTACACTGTTATAAGGGTCTGTGTTATCACTGTTCCACCATAGCACTAACTGAGTGGAAACCAAATTAAGACACTACAATTTTATTTTGCTTACCCAAATATGAGTTTGATTACAAAAAATGACAGGCAAAGAAAATGAGCACAACAATATTTACTTGATGACATTCTGGTCTGTTGTCACGACTATTTTCGATAAGCGTCGACGTCCTGTGCTTCTTCTTGCACTAAAAGGAAAAATTCCAAGAACGATAAACATTTTAAAAAGCGTGTTTTGATGTGCAGAGTTCGGATTTAGGAGAGTCCAACAAAATTTGAATAATATTTTGATCGTTCTTTTTACTGAGCTATTTCGCACGCGCAATAAGAGAAAAAAAAATGACGAGAAGTCCCTTTCCCATCACTGGAAAGGAACATCTTTTATGTAAAGCATTTGTAGGTAGGACCATTCTTCGACCATTTTACATTTCGAGGATCCGGAAACGGCTAAAAATCTCGACATCATTCTTTTCTTAATTTCGATGACAATTCGTTAGGAAAGGCATTAGAATTAGTCTCGCAGTAATACACCTGTACGTTGCGATGGGCATAAATTTTGATACCTCTGTTATACATGTTGTGCGATGATACCGCAGCAATATCCGATCGAATGCTTTAGCTCCTTGTCTGCCAATAGAGACCCGTAGCACTCTGTAAGTTACGTTGTTTATGAAGAGCGAGCTCACGATAACATAACTCGTCGCACTCTCATCCCCAGTTTCCACAGTTTACACAAGGAACGCCTGGGACCATGACTCCCCTTTTGGCGACCAATTAAAACGGCTTCCATTTTTGGACTCGGGCTTTTCTACGGATGCCCGAGAAAAAAATCAGCTTGCTATTAATCCAATTTTACAGTTTCCTTGAAACGCGATCTCTCACCAAACGAAGCTGGAAAAGCGAATAGTGAAAGGTGTAACAATCGGGAAGTCTCCAGCAGAGAGTTGAAGTTTTTTCATGCAGGATCTTGATTATTTTTACTTTGAGTTAGTTTCTGTCTTTTCCGTTATTCTGAATCCCTGTTTTCTACCAGAGAAAGCCTGGATCAAAGAATTGAAGGCACAATTGTTACGAAGTGAAAAAATCTAACCTTGCCCTATGCTTTTCCCGATAAATGCTTTGGACTTGGTTTGACTTATTCGTTTTGTTATGTATACATTGCACGACTTTGAAACATTTTTTTTTCTTTCCTAAAAAGTGTTGCTGACGGGCCAGGGATCCTCTACAACTCAGTACCTTATCAGTTGTTACAAACATCGGTGGTGTCAAGAATGACAAAAACTGCTTCACCCATTATCTGACAATCGCTATCTTAGGAGGATTGTTGTTTATATTATCAATAATCCTTGCTGTGGTTTTGATACTGCTACCGAAGAGACAAAGTGAGATAGATACTTGGATTTTATTGGAATTTCATTTACAAATCTAACGCTAATTTTAGCCCGCTTTGTCATCTTGGTCATCTAAGGGCAGACTTGATTAAAAAAAAAAAAAAAAAAAAATCTAACTAGGTAGTTAGATCTTATTGGCATTTCAGTTAAAACTTAACTTTAATCTCTAGTCCCACTATTATCCTGGTAGTCTAGGGGCAGACTTGATATAAAATGTTCAAGAGATGCCTAAAATCAAACGAACAGGTTGATCACTTTCAAAGTTTAAGTGGTGAGTTTAGGATTAGAAAAACACGAGTTGAGGCAAATACAAAAAAACATACCCTATTTTTCTTAGGCGTTCTGTAATCAAATACTATGATGCCTTTGAAGATCGACTGAATCTGCAAAAATAACACCTAATTAAAGAACAATAAAATTACGCCATGCCAAATCAAAAAAAATACCAATCAAGACGCCCCAAAGAAGATAGTGAATACTTCTAGGTAAGCTGGGGGTCTTATTGAGGTCATGGCTTTTACGGCAGAGGGTTAACATTATTCCTTCGTTTTCACCAGAAACTTAGGGTTAACTCTTTTTACGACTATCGCTTGAAATTTTTCAATTTTTGCAACTAACGCCTAAAGTTTCTAGCCGTGTTACAGCTATCGTTAAACGCCATTGAGATTCTCTAAGCTTTGCCACGCCTTCTTGGCTGGTCAAGTTATTCAACCTACATGTCTGTTGAAGCCTGAATTCAACTTTTACATGAGCCCAAATTTTAACTCTTCGGAGCAAATAAAAATATATTTTTTTTCCTGTTTGTTTGTTTTTGTTTTTGTTTTGTGTTGTTTCATGTTAATTTTTTTTCTTTTATTTTGGTCTCTGATGATGGTATTTGAAATTACTCAACAGATGTAGTAAAAGAAACTGTTATAAAGTAAGTAGCCCCCTTTGCACCTGTTTTAATTTTTTTATTTATTCGGTCTGATGTAAATTAAATATGCGATTGGTTTGATCCAGGAGTGCAAAAAAGACATCTCACCGCGCGGTAAGAATGATAACTTTCTAATGTTTTTGAAAGTGACAAGCTAACAGCACAGAAAAACTCTCCAGTATGTTATTCCAGATTAAAATGACCCCTTCTTGCAATCAGAGTAAGGTGACACCTTCAGATTCGCCTTCTGCATGTTAGTGGAGTGTTAAGACGTAGTTACATATGATTTCGAAAGAAAGCATTTCCTTGTCTTCCCCTCTGTCTAGTCACAGAGACTTGGTCTCATAAGGTAGCAAGGCTAATGCAACTTTGAAAGACACTTTAAATAGGCCACTAAATTGTTTATTTGTATGCTGTCATTGTACAGGAATCAACATGGCTTCAGAGAAAGCTTGCCGTTGAATGCTTTGAAGGTCGGTGCCCAGCTTAGCTTAGCGGCGGGAAGTAAAAGAAACCAAAGTGAGCCGTCTGTCCAACAGGAGGGTGTATATACCGCGCTGTGTTCAGAGTCAGTAATGGTAATTACACAACCAAAGAGATTAGAATTACCCAAAATGAATGTTATAACTAGAAGTATAATTAACGACTGTCTAATTTCACTTGGCAACGTTTATGGTTTCTTTCAACTTTTTTCATTGTATTGACGAGTTCAGTCGTGTTTTCAAGCATTAATAGTTTTGAAAGGACTCAAGAGCAGGTTTCGATAACCATGCGCACCTACTAAGTCAATAGTACCATCGTGTTTCTAACGACTACCACTGAATATTTTGCAGACCTCTGATGAGGATGGGTCCCGAACGTACGCTTCCCTTACGAAATCAAAGGATGAAGACAACGACATTGAATATGAGAATCAAATATCTGTTCTTGAGTATATTAATGCTTAAGTGTATTGTTCATAAGACGGGTAGCGTTAATCCGTAAAGGGCAGAAGTGAACGAAATATCGATAGTGTGTGTCTTTGAAAAGCCATAGAGGAAAAAACAACAGTTTCCATTGACATTGGGGTAGTTTAATGGTGGTTTGAGCAACCCTGTCCTTGAATTATGCTCTATGTAGACGAAAAGTAAACTATGCCTTTAGCTCGTCTAGGCAATCTCATCTGTTCACGCTATCGCTTAATTAGAACTTGTTGCAGTCTCGCCATTAAAATGAATAAAATGTAATAATAACAATGATGATATTAGGTGATTGATTATGATCTTTTCTTACTGTACTACGTAGTTAATCATCATTAAGTATTTGATAGGATCATGTTTGAATTTGTTTCTCCACCATTTTACAAACGCATAAGTAAAGATGAATGACCTGTATTCCTGTCTCTCGGTGAATGTCATATTTCAGTATCTCTTTATCAATTTTGTACTCAACCTTGCTCAGAGTTCCTACTTCATGTGGCTGACTTTGATTGTATGACGTTAGATTATAGGATGAATAAGACTAATGAAAGAGTAAAACGCACTGAAATCTGCGCTTTTTTACTGCTGTATTTTATTACTATTATTTTTTTATTTTTTTTTTTTAATTATTAATGCTTTTTAATTGGGGGGCGGATTAATTAAAAAAAGAGAGACTGGTACTCGTTGACATAATTTTCTTAAATCCAGAGATATCTAGCACGACAGTCGTACTGGAGGAACTCAAAGAGTCATGGCTTTAACGGCCAACGGTTAAAATTCTGACCAATTAGCAGCTACAGGTTTAAAACTTTCCATTGCTTTCACCAGAATTGTTTTCCATTTTTTTTTTTTTTTTGGTTACAGTTAACCTCCTGGACGACTAACTATTAAGGTTTATCATTTTTAACGCCTAATGGCTAAGATTCCTCATTTCATACTTTTTTAGCAATGCACCACCACAGATGTAGATACATAAGACACATCAAAAAAGTTTAACGTAAAGACATGTCTCCTCCAAAGGTCAAAATTCGTCTAAATTACTTCTAAGGGTAACGAGGAGGTTGAATTATGAAAAACTGAACTTAGTTAAAAAAAAAAAAAAAGGAAAAATGTGCCATACTAGGAATACTTAAGCTTAGCGATGTTAAATCGTCCTACAGAGCTGGTCACACGTTTACATTCACTTCCCAGTTTATAATATGACCCTTGGATACAGCCCAGATGGGGCTTGTTTACTGGTTGAGTTATGATATATCACACAGTAATCTCGTGAGTGGGAAATTAACGTCTCCTATCCCTAACCCCGCAGGAGACGGGACCTCCATTTATTCGTACCTATCCGAGAAGACTAGAGTATCTAACCATTTCTTGATATAGGAAGGTGACATATTCTTCTCACTTGTTTTAAGACCTTGAGTGTTGGTCTGGCCGGGGCTCGAACCCTCGACCTCCTGCACAACAGGCCAGCGCTCTATCCCATGAGCTAACTGGGAGTTAGCTTCCTCCCAAGTCCCACCTTGAGTACTGGATATTGCGTCGATATCGTTGTGGTCGTTTAAGCTCAACAATGCACCCTGCTTTGTCTGAAATAAGCAATAACACTTTGCTTCTCCTTTAATTATAAGAGGAGCTGAAAGTGGAAATTAGTGTTGTTTCCCTCATGCAAAATTTCCCTTCTTTATTTGGCTTATTCTTGATTAAAGACAACTTGTTATCAATCTATTTTACCATTTCCTTGACCCGTGAGCCTGCGCCAAACTTCCTCCCGAGTCACACCTTGAGTAATCTTGTGAAAAATACAAAAAAAAAACAAAACAAAAGAACACTCGTGATTATGGAAACAGAGCAGGAATGGCATGCTTATTACAATTGAGATTCATAATAAAACAGGCAACCCACGTGGTGAATGGTATATTGGCTTGAAACGAAATTTAACAACGCCGAGATGGACTTGGATCAATGGTAAACCGTTGACTATTGACAAATGGCATGCAGTGGGCAGAAATCTTGACCAAAGCGACTCGTATTGGTTAATTCATGGGGAATATCCACCTGGAGCTAAAGGATCATTTAACACAATCAAGAGGGACATGCCAAGAGGATGGATTTGCAAGGAAGAAACAGGTATTGATCAGTACCAGAAAAAGTAAAATATTAGCTGCATGTATCAAACTTTGATTTTCATGCACAAGTTTGAATTTCTATAAGCTAATCTTACCCTCCCTTTTCCTTCCTTTATCTTTCCTATCTCCACTCTGCCCACTGATAGCTCATCACCATAATGTGAGCAAACAGCTTAGTCTTAGCCGTAAATGTACTCAAAAGCTTTCTGGATTATAGGGACGTGACACTTTTCCGTAATTGGGATATTACTCGACAAACGTATGGTGGAAGTGTGGCAGTAGGTATGTTTCTTCAATAGCTAACTGTAGAGGAATTTGTTTTCACGATCCTGTTCCAGCAAGCACAAGTCCTCCTAAAACATTGACTGAAAATAAAGCTGTTACTGCACAACGCAAGAAGACAACTGAACAGGATATCACTGCTGTATCAGGTAGGATCAACGATCAGTAGTAGTTTGAGTGTATGAAGATGAGCATCATTCATTAAATCCTGGATTTGCGTGTTTTGTATTGATATTTTTCTTCGAGAGTTGTGTGGTTGTTTTGTTTGCCTGCTCGTTTGCTCTTTATGTGAGAAATAAAAATTCTTTCTTCTTGACGATAATTTCTGTTAAAGTATTCCGTTATGAAAGCGAGAGGGACCTAGAGTGAAGACTCTATGTTTTCAAAACTAAGTATTTGAAACGCTTTAAATCCAGGGTCTGACCTGATTCCTACTAGCTACGGCAAAGTCAACAGAAAAAGTTCAGCGGAGATCTTTTCTTTTTGTGGATAAGTATTTAAATCCCTACAAACCTAGTAACCCACAGGAATTCGCTATACGGGGGACAACCTATATTGTCAGCTTGTTTGTTTTTTTTTTTTTTTTTTGCTTTTTGTTTGTGTTATTTTTCTTGTTCTTGTTTTGTTTTTCTTGTTGTTGTTGTTATTTTTTGTTTTGCTGTGTTTTGTTTTGTTTTATATTTTGTTTTGTTGCTGTTGCTGTTGATCTTGTTTCTTTTTGTTTGTTTGTTTGTTTTGTTTTGCTTTTTGTTTCGTTTTGCTTTTTGTTTTGTTTTCCTTTTTGTTTTGTTTTGATTTTTGTTTTGTTTTGCTTTTTGTTTTTGTTTCGTTTTCTTTTATTCTATTTGAGCTTTGTTCACAGTTTAGGCTTCCTCGACGACCACATTGCCAGTAGTGACAAAGGTCGGTGTCCTCATCGATGACAACAAGTGCTTTTCCCTTTATCTGGCAGTCGCTATTTTAGCAGGATTATTGTTTACAGTATTCATAATCCTTGCTGTGGTTATGAACCTTCTACGTAAGAAGCAACGCGGAAAAGGTACTTGGATTCTATTGGCAATCCATTTAGAATTCAAATGTAATTTTAGCCCTTTCTTTTATTAGGCAATCAAGGGGCAGGCTTTATTAAAAAAAGAATTATCCAAAAATAATCTGTGAGATATATATAATCACACAGACAAGGGAGCCAAATATAAAGTTAAAGTTGTGTGGTTCGGATGAGAAAACCCCGAGTTGTGGCAAATGAAATAATTACACCTTTCAAGTCTCAGGCGTACTTGATTTAAATGATTTGCTTTCTCGTTGGACAGACTGGTTCTTCAAAAATGACATTTTACTAATTGTAAAATTACGCCATGCTAAATCAGGGTAAACTGACCAATCAAGACGTGCTAAAGACAGTATTAGATCACAACTCTAAGAAAGCTGAGGGTCTCTAATCTTTAATCTTTAATAATTATACTCCTAAGACAGCCAAAAAAACAAAAAAAAAACAAAAAGAAAACTATACTAAGAGTTTCAAAATAATATCATAAGAAATAGCAATAATAATTTCAAAAACAATGGCACTAAGTAATGAACAACAATCGGTTAAAACTATTGATATAAATATGATCTATGAATTACAAATAAATAAATATATTGTCCTTTGGTAAAAAGAAAACTTGTACACATTAGTTGATACGCTGATTTCGCTTTTACGGCGAACGCTAAATATTTTGGCTATTTTACGGCTAATGGTTAACAGTCTGACGGCTACATTTTTTTGCACTTTTTATGGCTATCGATTAACCCCATTAAGAACCTCTAAGCTGTGAGAATTATTTTTTCGGTTGGTCAAGTTGTTTAGCCTAGCTGCTTATAATTATTGAGTTAAAAGTTGAAGCCAGGCGATAAACAACATGTACGTGGGTTTATTGCCGATAGCATTTTAATGGTAAAATACTATCGGCGATAAACCCACGTACATGTTGTTTATAGCCTGGCTTCAACTTTTCTATATACTTAAACACGAACTCTTTGGAGAAATGAAAATGATGTGTTTGACTTTATTTATTTGGACTCTATTTTGACTGATGATTATATTTCATTTCGTTTAACAGATCCTGATCAGACATTTAGTCAGTCGTAGTTAACTCTGATCGCATGAGTGTATTGCTAAAAAAGATTCATGATTTAGAACAAGATGATATAACCTGTCTATTCTCTTGCTCAGAAGTAATATGTTTTCTTTTTGGAATTCGTTTTTAGTATTCAAATGGCTTGATTCAGGCAAGACGAAGACAACTGGATCGTCTGAGAAGATAGAAAGCTTTCCAATGCTTTTAAAAGTCACAAAATCAAGGTTGCTGATAGCTCCCTAGAGGCCAGTAGATGTAGTATACTAGGACAGCGGTTGTTTATGTAAAAGTATACATCCGGGAAAGTGTGAGCGGGGGAAGATTATTAAAGAAACGTGTACTGTGTGTACTGTTGTTGTTCGCCTTCGTGGCTGCCTTTTGTGGCATACTTCTTCATTTTTAGACACTACAAATTGGCGACGAGGATGTCGAATTCAGTAGAAAGGGCGCTTCCGCTTCTAGATTTAAAAGGGTCTTCCTCTCAGGTCGCGGAACGATGGCGACAGTGGAAACGATCGTATCAGTATTACATCGATGGCAAGGGAATTACGAATCCTTCTCGGAAAACAGCTCAGTTACTTCATTTAGCAGATATGGAAGTACAAGATATTTACGAAGATATTCCAGATCCTGGACCACTGAATGCTAACGAGGATAATGAGTATGTGGTGTGTCTGCGAAAGTTGGATGCTCATTTTCGAGCCGAGGACAATGTACCGTACGAGCGTCATGTCTTTCGTCAACTTACGCCGACAAAGGGAGAGACCGTCGATAAGTTCATGGTTCGTTTACGTAAACAAGCTCGTCATTGTAATTTTGGTCCAACTTTGGAAGAACGGGATCAATTGATTGAAAAGTTGCCTAATGTTGAGCTAAAGAAGAAGCTATTGGAAGTCGTTAATATTACTCTGCAAGCAGCAATGGATAAAGTTCGAAAGTGGGAAGCCTCACACGAGCAGGCAAGTCAAATGGTCATGCCAAGTCAAGAACCTGGAGCAGGTACTCATGCAGTTGAAGAACGTCATGGGCGTGGAGACAAAGGGAAAAGCGTTTGTTTCAACTGTGGTAAAGAAGGTCATTTTGCTCAAAGTACAAATTGTCCAGCCCGAGGTCGCAAGTGCAGCAAGTGTGGTAAATATGGTCATTATGCAAGCTGTTGCAAAGGGGGAAGGAACTCGAAGCCTGGAAAACAAGGTAACACCCAACAACGGGGAGGCAGACAGCAGCGTCATGGTAAGGGGAGACAGGCAAATCATGTTGAGGGTCATTGTAACGAGTCAGGTGAGGATGACAGTTTTGCTTTTACTATAGAAGAACAGACATGTGCTATGTCAAATTCCTCTGAACCCGTTATCTCAGTGAAGATTGGTGGAATCAGCAGAGATGTGTTGATTGATTCAGGTTCTGCAAGTAACCTCATTAGTAAAGATACACTGCAGGAACTTAAGTATCAGGGGCTCAAGATTGAATTAAAACCTTGTCTGAAGAGATTGTATGCTTATGGGGGTCGAGAACTTAAAATTGAGGGCCAGTTTCAGACAGAAGTTTCCGTACCCAAAGCAAAGGTTGTGGCAGATTTCATTGTTGTTGAATCCGGGCGTTGTTTGCTGGGATATTCGTCCGCCACAGATCTTGGAATCCTTCGTGTGGATCTCTCGGGAACTCTTGGGACAGGAGACTGTAACACTGTTGATGGTACCTTCGTGGGAGGACTCAAAGCAAAATACCCCAGTGTATTCCAGGGAATTGGAAAGCTTAAAGATTATCAGTTGAAGCTACACATTGACCCCAGTGTAACTCCAGTCGTTCAAAAAATGCGACGAGTACCTTTTTCTGTAAAGGACAAAGTAACTGCCAAGGTTAACGAACTCCTTGAAAAGGACATAATTGAGAAAGTCGAGGGGCCGACGGTGTGGGTAAGCCCAGTCGTTGTTGCTCCTAAACCGTCCGGAGACATAAGGTTGTGTGTCGACATGCGGAGAGCCAACGAGGCCATTATTCGGGAAAGATTGCCCATACCAACCATAGATGAAGTCCTTGAAAGTCTTAATGGGAGTGGTGTTTTCTCGAAGTTAGATTTAAGGTGGGGTTTTCCCTGGATCCTGATTCAAGGGATATCACTGCTTTTACCACCCATGATGGTATATTCCGCTACAAACGTTTGAGTTTCGGTGTAAATGCCGCACCAGAGAAGTACCAGCATATCATCACCCAGTCAATGGCAGGTCTACAAGGGGTGTCAAACATAGCAGATGATCTTATCGTTCATGGTCGAGACACTAAAGAACATGATAAGAACTTACACAGTGTGTTGCAACGTCTTAGTGAGAAGCAGCTGACTTTGAATGCTGAAAAATGCACTTTCCGAATGACTAAAGTGGTATTCATGGGCCTTTTGCTGAGTAAGCATGGCATCGGCCCAACGGAGGAAAAAGTCAGAGCAGTTGCAGAGGCAAGTCAGCCTCAGACACCATCAGAAGTCCGTAGCTTGTTGGGGCTCGTTGGATTCAGTGCCAGGTTTATACCCGATTTTGCTACCACTGCTGATCCCCTCAGAAAACTTGCAAGAAAAGGGGAACCGTTCGTTTGGGGTAAGGAGCAGGAGCAATCGTTGCAGAGATTGAAGAGTCAAGTTGCAAGTGCACCAGTCCTAACTTACTTCGATAAGGACACACCCACCCGTGTTATTGCTGATGCAAGTCCTGTTGGAATTGGCGCCGTGCTGGTGCAAGAAAAGAATGGGGAAAGCCGTGCCATCTGTTATGCTAGTCGTAGTTTGAGTCAAGTGGAGCGTCGTTATAGTCAGACAGAAAAGGAAGCACTAGCCTTAGTCTGGGCTTGTGAACGCTTCCACCTCTACTTGTACGGGCTTCCACAGTTTGATCTGGTGACAGACCATGAAGAACTTAAAGTCATCTATTCAAGGAAGTCTAAACCTTCAGCCAGAATAGAGCGCTGGGTTCTGCGTTTACAACCGTACAACTATCAAGTTTGCTATGTGCCTTCAAGAAAAAACATCGCAGATGCCCTTTCCCGACTGACGAAGATACCTGCTTCAGACAATTCCGCGGAAGATGATGGATATGTACGCGCGATAGCTCTACATGCTGTCCCTGCTGCATTGAGAATCAAAGAGATTGAACAAGTCTCAGCACAAGACTCTGAGTTGCAAGCACTCAGGAATTGTCTCATCGAAGGGAAATGGGACAATGCCCCAAAGCAGTATTTGCCAGTGCGCAATGAGTTGACTTTTATTGGCCATGTAATTCTCCGGGGGACAAGAATTGTTATACCCCAAGCACTTCGCAAGAGAGTCGTTAGTTTGGCACACGAGGGGCACCAAGGAGTCACAAAGACAAAGGAGAGACTTAGAACAAAAGTCTGGTGGCCTGCTATGGATCGTGATGCCGAGAAAAGATGTGCAGAGTGTTACGGGTGCCAGATGGTCACAAAGAACGTTCCACCCCCACCATTGAAGTCAACACCGTTACTCAACCAACCATGGGAAGAAGTAGCTGTGGATCTAATGGGTCCGTTACCTTCTGGGGAACATTTGTTAGTTCTCGTTGATTATTACAGCCGGTAGATAGAGGTTGATGTTATCCGAACAACTTCCAGCAAAACCATCATTCATTGCTTGAATGCCCAATTTGCAAGACATGGGTTGCCTAAAGGTCTGCGTACCGACAATGGCTCAAATCTTGTATCTAAAGAAGTAGAAGATTACCTGAATGAAATGGGGATTGATCACCATTACACAGCACCTCTATGGCCAAGAGCTAATGGTGAGGTAGAGAGGCAAAACAGATCGCTTCTGAAGTCCATGAGAGCAGCCCATGCAGAAGGAAAGAACTGGAGAGAGGAGCTAAACAGGTTCCTTTTGGCATACAGGTCCACGCCACATTCAACCACAGGAAAGAGTCCCGCCGAGTTATTGTTTAGGAGAAAGCTGACAACTAAAATGCCTGAGCTAGTCAATGTTGAAGAGGAGGAGGTAGAAGTGAGCGACCAAGCCGTTCGTGATCGGGACAATCAGAGAAAGCAGTTTAACAAGGACTATGTGGACAAGAAGTTCCATGCCAGAGATCGAAATGTGAAAGAAGGAGACAGTGTTCTGCTTGAGAAGAAGAAAGAAAATAAGCTGTCACCTTGCTATGAGAAGGAACCATATCAGGTGATATCTCGTTATGGGGACCAGGTGGTGTTGCGATCGCCTCAAGGTGTCCAGTACAAACGCAGCCTTCAGCATATTAAGTCCTTTAATATGCCAGATCTAGAAGAACAGGAAACGCCACAACAGGACGCTAAACCACGGACTGAACCTAAGTCATTTGAGACGCCACCTGTGGCAGAGGATCAAGTACCAATGGCTGAATCACCACCAGAAGATGTACCTTCTACTGTACCTACAGCTGAGCAGCATGTGAGAAGATCCGGCAGAATTACGAGCCGTCCAAAGGCTCTGAGTGACTACGTTCTGTACTAAAACTAGTGACATTGGCATTTTCATATTACTGTTCGTTGTTATTACATGAGTGACATTGAAACGTTGTTTTATAAGCTGAACGGCCAAGGCTATTTTTATGTTTAGCGTGATTTTTGTCTTGAACATTTGGAATCGAATTGAACTTTTACGGTGTCTAAACAAAGTGGAAGTTTGTAACGTTTCTGTCTTTCGAGGTCAACCATCTAAGCGAAGAAAGAGAGGGAATGTAGTATACTAGGACAGCGGTTGTTTATGTAAAAGTATACATCCGGGAAAGTGTGAGCGCGGGAAGATTATTAAAGAAACGTGTACTGTGTGTACTGTTGTTGTTCGTCGTGGCTGCCTTTTGTGGCATACTTCTTCATTTTTAGACACTACAGTAGACAAAACCTGGAATGATATCATAGTTTTGTGCTATTCCCATATTTACTAGCCAAGAAGAAGAATGGGCGTGTAAAAGAGAGCTACGGCTATATCTCGGACATCTGACGTATCACCATTTTGAGTTTTATCAAAGCGATTATAGAAAATTGAGAAAACAGATTAAGCAGACAAGCAAGAAAACAAACAAATAGGTGAAAAGGATAACATTTGTTTTTTGGAGGAAAAGGGGGAAGTTTCCTGCAAATGGTGATAAACAATAGCACAGAAAAACTCACCAGTATGTTATTCCGAATGAAATTGACCCATTCTTGCAATCAAAGCGAGGTGAGAATATCAGACTCTGCTTCTGCATGAGGTTAAGTGTTAAGGGGTCGTCGCATTTCACATAGGAAACAAGTTTCCCTGTTTTCCCCTCTGTCTGATCACCGAAACGTATTCTCACAAGATGACAAAGCTGATCCAGCCTTTAGATAGGCCACTATATTGTTTATTTGTTTGCCGCTGCTCTACAGGAATCAACACGACTTCGAAGAAAGTTAATCGATTAACTATGGTCTGATCAGAGAGACTTAGTCTGAGAACATAACAAGGCTGATGCAACTGTTTAAGACTGATTTAAGATAGGTTATTTTATTAACCAGCCCAGCAAGTTTCCTCTAAGACAAGCCCATCGATACAGAAATCACGATTCCTAATAAGAACTTAACAAATGTGACGATTTCATGAAGACGAATAGGTTTCCTCTCAAGTTGAGTAGATGTCATAATTACTTATTAGACTTAGTTTAACGAATTGGGTGCCGCTGCTTGTTGTTAGCAGTTTGATCTTGCGTTCGTGTGTCTTCCTCTTGGTGGTCAGTTTATTTCCATTCTTAAATGCCATTAATAAGGGTTTCAATGGGGTTAACCGTCAACCGTCAACGTACTAACCAAAATTTTAGCTGTCAACTGTCAAATACGCAATATTTTTACTGTCAACCATCAAACAAGCAAGCTAATGTCAGCTGTGAAATGTCTCCGATATCCTTAAATAAGAACTACACAATTGCCTTAGTAACAGGCATGGGTCAAGTTCTGTTGTTTATAAATACAAATGTTGATGTATACATAAAAATACATGTATATAAAAAGTCATTTAACTTCTAGTCACGAGTAAATCTTGTTCGTGGCCGAACTGACTTCCGGTGTGGAAACATTTCCTGGTGTCGTAAAACGTTGACAACGTTGTTTAACGCGTAACTAGAGAAATTACAGCCAAATCAGCGTGTTTAGCTCGTTGTATAAACGACATTCCCAATTTTCACACCAAAAAATCTCGAGTCAGCTCTTCACGCTGGCGTGTGAACAAACATGTCAGCTTCGTTCTCTTTAAAGATTATCTTGTAGCTTGATTGAAATTTGTATCAAACAAAGTGACAGCAGAAATAAAATTTGTCTTTGATTTTAAAACATGTTCCTTAAGTTTTTACGTCAATCCCGCCTTTGTTTGAAAGCTATCTTACAAACAGTTGTATTTATACGTATGATGCACGATCCTCGCAGTAGAGAGCGCTATTTATGCAATAGCGAAAATCAGACCTGAAAAAAATCAGGCCGGTACGGGATTCGAACCACTGACCTTGGCGATACTAGTGCAGCGCTCTACCAATTGAGCTAACAAGCCAACTGGGAGCAGGTCGTTAAGTTGATTCGTAATAAACCCTTGATGATAAATCAGATACGATGAATATATGAAGTTCATATATTTTGAACTGCGGTTATAGATACGTATGATGCACGACCCTCGCCGTAGATTTTGCATAAATAGCCCTCTCTACTGCGAGGATCGTGCATCATACGTATCGATAACCGCAGTTCAAAATATATGAACTTCATATATTCATCGTATCTAATTGTATTTCTGTGTGTTACTTCATAAACTGGAAGGTTGGTTAAAAACAGGGCATTTTATCCAACTTTAAAATTCAATATCTTCGCGTTAAATCAATTCCCAAAAAAATCCTTTGGACATGTAAAAGAACGATTTCTTGGCTTTCGAAATCCAGATTTTTCAATGTATTTCATTTAGTACCACATACTTGGATTGAAGGTTATTTTTTAGTAAGTTTTCATCTTAATGAAAGAGGGTTCGCGGAATGTAATTATATTTTCAAAGTAAATGGAAGAGGATTGCTCAATTTCTTTTTCACTCATATTTTGGCATCATTCTACAAGATTCAGTAGAATTCATTTCTGTAGAGTGTGTTGTTTCGTTAAGCGAAGCCTTCTTATTCGTCCCTAAATTGTAAGCTCAAATTGTGGCAAATTCTCAGGATTCAGTTATTATAAAAAAACTAATCAATATTTAGCCAAACAAATGACGCAGTGTTTTCTTTTACATTAAAGTCAACCTAACCTCAGAATATGGGCCAGATTGAATTTGGAGCTGTAGCCACGGAATGTTTGACCGATGGTAACATTTCCTCTTAAAAGTTATAATTAAAGTGGCAATAGAAACAGGTTTTTCTTGTATCCCTCAATCAAAGGCGGGATTGACGTAAAAACTTAAGCAACATGTTTTCAAATCAAAGACATAGACCTAGAGAGTAGGGGATAGGAGGGGAGCTTATTCGAGATGGGCGTTTGTTTGACATTATAAACTAGGGAGTGGGAGCTTATTTGAACAAGGAAACTTATTCCAGGAAAGATGGTGGTCAAAGCATTTTATAAAAGCCATGGGGTGAATGTAATATCAAATGCTATTGTATGAGAACCACAGTTACATCAGGATTGCAGCACATGTGTGTTCAGGTGTACAGGACATTTGATGTCATACTATACAAGTACATTGTAGAGTTATGCATTGACCGCTTTTTTATGTGGCAAAAATCAATTCTACATTCGTAGAGTATGCACAGTGCTCAAGAGGGTCTCTGAGTTCGCAAGTACATGTGGGAAACACAATGTCCACACCAAGAAAGATTCCATAAATCAAGAAACATATGGACAAGACCCCAGTCTGCTACTTTATTGTATACATAACTTTGAAAAACGGTTGGTTGCTCGACAGGTCAGGCTATAACAAGAGAAAACAGCTAACGACATGTATAAAGCCCTTTACCTCCCATCAGGGAACAAGAGAGAAATTCTCTTTACAATATCAATGCAATATCAAGTAGACAAGTGAAAAGGGGGCTTATTTAGCTGATCCAGTATCAAATCTCCGAGGAAGCATTTCAAGAATTGGATGTTAGATAGTTTTTAGAGTTGTGCCGTTTTCATCCAACACGCCAAATTTTTATTTGAGTGCAGGCGAAATCGCGGATATCTCTGGAGTACAAATATGGCGTGATATTTGTACTCGTCTCGCGCGTTACTTGTAGTCAACGAAGCACAATTGGATAATAACTGTAGATATTAATGTCTTTAACTAAGAGATTTTGCAAAAATCGTCCCTTACATGTTGTCAAATTACATCCATAAAGCTCAAATTTGAGGGCACAAGTGTTGGAGCACTTTGTTGGGTATAATCTTATGTACTGTGCTATATGAAAAGGTTTGAAAAGGACTGTTTTGTTTGTATCATCATTTACATTGGCTTGAAACACCTTGAACAAAAACTTAAAAAAAAAATTATCACTTGCTTAAACATGTAATTGTCATGTTAATTCCTGTGTACGACAAATATAAGCAATTTATGAACCTTACCTAGCACCACGATACCCATGTATATGTTTGCCAAATAAAAAAAAATATTATCCTTCCCTAAACAACACCACCAAAACCTTCCCCACCCCCTTCCCTACTAAAAATAGAGGGGTCCGAATAACCGGGTATGTGTGCTGTTATACAATGAATTCGATTCTCTTTACCTTTACTTTTCCCTCCTCTGTAAAGTTGTTCTAATTGTTTCCGTCAATACTGAAACTCACATAATAGTGGGTAACAAAGGAGCCAGAAAAACCTTGTGTAACAATTGCCATAATATTTCTTGAATACTGTAAATTCACTTGTAAACATGGATTTCTATCATTTCTACCAGGGACCCATGCTTTGCTATTGCTTAACCGTGCGTACTTAGCATATGAATCAGAATTTAGTAATGTTGATGCTGTGATATCGCTGGCTGGAATAATACCTCTTGCTATACCAAAGTCAAGTGGGGAACAATCTAATAAAGCATTAATCAAAATCAAATGAAATCTAGTTTCTAAAGTGTGTGGTCAAACTATTTGTATACACACACCAGCAATTCACCTGGATAAATAAGCCTAACCTATACAACCTAGCACCCTCTCCCCCTCCCCCTCCAAGGAGATCTGTACATATAGACTTGATATTACGCTAAAAATCAATAAATAAATAAATAAATAAATAAAAGGCACAGTTGACTCATTGAAGAATGGAGGTATCAATGATCTACAGCTGAAACTCACACAGCAAAATGAAATATATATATTTTTATACAATTCAGCGGAAGGTAAGAGCTCTTAATAATTTCTTTTTCTTTTTTCTCTCTCAATTCTAAACTACCACACTAGCTAAATTCGAAAGAGATATTATAAATAATTTACTTAAATATGTGCATATTTTTTAACAAGAAAGTAGAAAGCAATTACGATATTTTAACAGCTATATACGAATGTACACTGTGCTCTACGGGGTGGGCGCTCATTCGGAGCAGGGAAGTGTTTTAGATTGAGAGCTTGGGGGGCTTACAGTTTGTATCAGAGGAAATACAGTGTACAGATCAAATAACATTCTATAAGAGCATGTAATGAACGTAAGGTGAAATCAGGACTTACTGGATGTGTATAGCTCTGATTTTAGGATTATCAGAAAATGTATGGCAAACATGTTACTTCCTTGAAATGCCTTGCCTATTTGCAAGTACTTAACAGCTTATTGAATTTGGTAACCAACAGACCGCCTCCCAGTTACCTCAATGGATAGTGCGCTGGACTGTTGTGCGGGAGGGTTCGAGCCCCGGCCGGACCAACACTCAAGGTCTTAAAATGATTAGGAAGAATTTGCTACCTTTCTATAACATCAAGAAATGGTTAGATATTCTAGTCTTCTCGGATAGGGACGAATAAATGGAGGTCCCGTCTCCTGCAGGGTTGGGGTAGGAGACGTTCATTTCCCACACACGAGATTACTGTGTGATGGATGTCCTCCTCTGGGGTGGAATGCGTGGGAATGTGAGATTGATATGGACTGAAGCGGCTGCCAGAGGCGCCTGAGAAAATGCCGACGTCCGTTCTCAACCTTAACAACATCTCATTGTAACAAACCTGTCATTCAGCTCTCTGCAAAAGGTTTGAATGAGCATCATATTAATATCATATTAGTATCCATGTACACTTTGATACACAGTGCTCATAAAGTCTTTTGGCTCATGAGTATATCGGATCAATAACATAGTCACACCTAAATTTTACAATTTTACATGAATCAAAATACCTACTTCCGGCGAACACCTCATGATGACTTTAAATTTTAAAAACGTGTATAAATTCAGCTCCAAGATTAAGGTAGCATATTCACGGTCCTGGCGGCAAGGATAAATTAGGTGTCAAAGTGAAAAATATTTCTGAGTGTAAGTGACCATTAAGAAATAAAAAAAAAATGTGATTTTTTTTTCACAAAAGATCGATCTTAGTATGCGAAACATAAATAAAATTTTCACACAAGAGTTTTGAGAAAAGACGAGCAATTAAATTTTGGCCAATTTTGATGATTGGCGCTGTTAAAAACAGGCTACAGAGTGGGGAAGTGATTTTTGCTCGGAAAATAATTATTTTACAACACTTCGAAAACCCAAGGTGGTTTCGATCAATTTGGGCCTAAGACATTCATGGGCAAAGTTTAATAGAAAACGAGTTTTTCTACCGAGATTCACGGGCCACTTTTAAAGACACTGCGTCTTAATCGTAACCATTTCCTTCCTTGGTTCTTTTCGCCGTGGATTACTTTTTGTTTGGTTTTTTTCTACTACTCAGGAAACGTCAAAAATGCAAATTTCATCGACCGATCCATAGTGAAATCATGAAGACGAATGAAAAACGGAGAAGAGTATTGAGAATAGAAAAGTCAAGTAAAAAATGAAATCTTTTCCGGTATGCATGTTTGCAGATTCTTTGCAATGTTTACGTCTGGTTGATGTTTTGAATATTGCTACCGTCAGATTAAATACGATTTATGGTGTACATGACATATTCTAGAGAAGTAAAGTTTGGTAAATAAATGTAAACAGGACATCAGACACAACAACTAAGGTTTAGACGTATTCACTATCCTTTCGTCAATTTCCTCTTGCTGAAAGTGTTTGTGATGAACAAATTATCGGGAGCAGGAAAGCAATGGGACTGCAATAGGAACTTGGACTGATTTATTGAATTATTCCAGGAAAGAATGATGTCACCAGCGACTAACGTGAACTATAGAAGGTGTTCTCCTGCTCCGTGTTATCTTACAATTAGCACATAAATTTGTGCGTGATACACGTGAGTGCTAAATCTCGTCTCAGCGAAACTCGGTGGAAATTTCCTATTTACAAGTGCAGAAGCGAAAGCATGTAAAACAAATATTATACCGCGACTTGCAAACAGTTTTGTTTTTAATTCTTGAGCACATTGTGGGAAATACTTGTTTGTCGGAATGGAAAAAGTGTATTTTGCGGTTTATTCTGCTCTTCTTTTGCTAACTGGAATCATACACATGAAGAGTGTTGCTGGTGAGCACAATCAATGGCTACAAGTTTCCTTTCTAAATTATATTTCGTATCCAACTGAAAGCCGACAATGAAGCATGCTTAAAATGTTTGAAAACGATCCTCGCAGAAATGAACACTACTTACAGTCAGACTAAGTAAAGCGTAACCCTCAAGATTACATAAATGAATTGATCAAATGGATATTGAACCCACCAGTCGCTTCAAGAATGCAATAATGAATTGATTATTTGATTATTGAACCCGTTAGCCGTTTCAAGAATGCAATAATGGATTGATTATTTTAATATTGAACCCGATAGCCGTATCCGTTTTGAAAAGGCGCGGATCATTGTTCAAATTAGAAGTCCATTTTTGAAGTCCGATAAGATTGTTCTATTTGACGAGGAATCCTGAAAATGAACAAACTGCACTGTAAAAACACTGCGAAAACAGTCGATTGCAAAATTTATCGAAATCAAAAAAGTCCTGCGACGGCTTCGCCCGTAAACTATTTTTTCCGACCATGAATACACACAAGAATTTCTATAAGTTCGTCAAGATGTAAATAGGCGATAAAAGCTCTCGATAGCATTCCATTTACAACATTTACAAGAAGTTCTACACAACACTCGCACTCACCTCTCCCCCCATGTCTGACGCCATGTTGAAATAGTTCCGATCCATCATCACGTGTTCGCATAATCCAATCACAATGGACTTCTGATTTGAACAATGATCCGCGCCTTTTCAAAACGAATACGGCTATCGGGTTCAATATTCAAATAATCAATTTATTATTGCATTCTTGAAACGGTTAGTGGGTTCCATGTTCAAATATTAAATTTGTTATTGCGCTCCTGAAACGATTAGTGGGTTCGATATTCAAATAATCAAATCATTAATGTAATCCTGAGGGGTACGCTTGACTTAGTTTGACGGTAAGTAGTAGTTAAAATAAAGCCTACCAAACAAAAGAAGAAAAGAATGTGAAACCAAACCACAGCTGGTTAATCAACAGTGCGTAGTGTATCAATTTAAATGTAACCTGTGTGATACAGGGAGCTATGTTGGTTACACACGTGGGCATTTATATGCCCGCGTGGATAGCCATAAGAGCACGTCATCTTCAGCACGCAAGCGCTACGACAACGACCACGCAGGTGCTGTCCCTGAGGACCTTCTTAGCTGTTTCAAAGTTCTCAAGAAGTGCATGAACAAATTCGATTGTCTTGTCAACGAGATGCTTTACATCAAACAATTAACACCGAGTTTGCACGTGCAAACGGATTCTATCCGTGCTAAAGTATTTGTGTAGCTACCTCCCCTATGCAAATTGTAACTGTTGAACTCGCATTTCTTAATTTTATTTTCATTTGTACCCTTGATAATGGCGTCATGAAGTAGCCGAAACGTCGGTATTTTATATCGTTCGTTTTTACCTGTCTATGTAAAACGAAAGTAAACAAACAAAAAAAGAGTCAGGCCTGTACGGGATTTAAACCCATGACCTCTGTGATACCGCTGTAGTGCTCTACCAACGGAGGCAACAAGCCAACTGGGGCTGGTCATTATTTTGGCTCGTATGAAACCTATGGTCATAATGACCAGCTCCTAGTTGACTTTTTATCTCAGTCGGTAGTATACTGCACCGGTCTCGCAGAGGTCATGGTTTCAAATCCTGTACAAGCCTACATTTTTTTTTTCAGACCTTACTTTGACTACTACTTAAGCAGTATTCATTCCTGCGAGAATAATTTGGAAATAGTACTGTGCACTGACACATGCTGCCGGCCCATAACACGTTTGATATCAAAATGTACTCGGACACATCTTCAAAACTATAAATTTACGATCGCTGTTGCAATTTCAGGGTAGTCAAACTAAAAAGTGGAGGTATTTATTGTCCAGGTTTGACTGTTGAAAGTAAGATTTGATAAAAGTAATGCTTAGTAGGCAAGGGACTTGTCCTACACGCCAGCGCTCAGCATTCCACGGCAAACTAAATCTAAAGTGTACTAAAAAAGCTAATTTAAAAAGAAAACAAGTAAGAAATAATATACATGTGCAGCCAGCTGTCCCCCCCCCCCCCCCTGCTCCTTGTCTCTATTGAGAGTCGTGAGGAATGGGAATTCCTGATGGAAACTATACAGAACATTACAACCCCTGAGTACTTCATAGGCTTGAGAAAATATACATCAACTAGGGTGTGGAGATGGTTAAGTGATAACAGCATAGTAACTGCGTCCAAAAAAGGAGAATGGCCATGGGCAGAAGGACAACCTAGTGACAATAAAGGTCGCGAGAACTGTGTGGAGGTGTACAAAGATTATGATGTCAATTATGGGCTCTATAATGATATGAATTGCGACATGAAAAAAAGATTCTGTTGGATTCATATGTGAATGTAAAAGTGGAAGAGGCAATATTTCCTCGTCGATTCAAATTACATGAAACTAAAAATAAGCATTGGTCAAACCTATTACGGCCCATTCCTTCTATCGAAAGTCGATTGCATCGAGGAAGATAGTTAAAGAAAAACACATAACATAATGCAAATGCCAGATAGACAAGTTATTATATAGGGATCTTGCTGTGAGCAAATAAGCTCTTCTCGATTCATATATTTTTTTAATTTTATTTTTGGCGTATAGCTATTGATTCATTAATCTACGTTTTTTGCTTATAATGAGATACACCACCGTTACCATTGCTTTACATTTCTCTTAAAAATGGACAGACATTCACAATCTTACAACAATAAGTTAATTTCCTTATTTATTTTTAGAGAAAAAATCAGCGACGGGACGGTGTCCACCAGAATAGGTGACAATTGGCGTTATACTACCGAAACAGGTAGACTGCTTTTTCGGAGACGCGTAAAACACTTGCCGCTGGTGAGAAACATTAAAATTAAGCCCATATTATCTATCCGTGACGCCTCAAACGTAAACGCACGTAATCGCATTCTTTCACATTGCTGAGATTCAAACGATACATACATACATACATACACTTTATTGATGCTCCCTAAGTGGGCTTTTCAGCTCAATAGAATAAAAAAAAAAAAAAAAATACAAATATATAAATTAATTGAGAATGTAAATACAATAATATTATAATTACAAAATATATATCAATAATATAATATATCAACTTAATAAAACATTTGCAAGATGACGTCTAAAATTCCTGGGGCATTTTAAGGACTTAATGTTATCATTCAAGGAGTTCCAGAGTTTGGCTCCTCTGTAAGCAAAGGAGCGCTGCCCTGTTGACAGGCGACATAAAGGTATATCCAAAGCACCAGATGATCGAGTTTGTCTATTATGGACTTGAGAACGTGATTTAGACATATCAGCAAGATAGTCTGGAACAAGCTTGTTAATACATTTGTGCATCATAGTAGCGTCATTTAGAATGAGTTTCTCTCTAATAGGAAGCCATTTCAACGATCGCAACCCATCCGAAATATGGTCATACTTTCTTAGTCCCAGAATAATTCGTCCAGCAAAGTTTTGGACTTTTTGTAACTTGTCAATATTGCTGCTGCTGGTATTACTCCAGACAGTTGAACAATATTGGAGTTTATTGAAGACAAATGAATTTATTACTAACAGAAGTGTTTTCCTATCTAGGAGGTGCTTGATTCTGTTAATTTGGTACAGTTTAAAAAGGCATTTAGAGGCAATCTCAGTGATATGTTGGTTATAACTGAGGTGTGTGTCGAGAAGAACACCCAAGTCCTTAACGACAGGCACAGGTGTTATTTCCTTGTCAAAAAGTGTTATACTGAATGATGACAGTTTCTTTAAAAGTTGTGGTACTCCAACAGCTAGAACCTTAGTTTTGTCCGGATTAATCAAAAGAGAGTTTTTACAGCACCACTGAGATATTCTCGTAAGATCTTCGTTTAAGGAGAGGATGGACGTGGGTAATTCGGCAGGTGAAAAGGACAAATACAATTTACAATCATCAACATAGGAGGCAGATAGACAACGTTTAGGAACAGAAAGGAGGTCGTTAACATAGATTGTAAACAAAACCGGACCTAAAATAGAGCCTTGCGGAACTCCGAACTCAAGTGGGAGTACTTTAGAAACTGCGTCACCAATTCGAACGCACTGTTGTCGGTTAGAAAGGTAACTCTGAAACCAATTCAACGCACCCTGGGAAAAATCGAGATTTTGTAGCTTGGATAACAAGATGTCGTGTCGAATACTATCAAATGCTTTAGACATATCTAATAAGACCATGATGGAAACTTTCTTGTTATCCATAGCCTGGAGCAACTGATCTGTAACGTACAACAGAGCTGTTTCTGTCGAGTGAAGCTTTCTATTTCCACTCTGATGTGCTGCCAGTTTATTATTTCTAATTAGATGCTCCATAAGTTGTCCATGTACCAACCTTTCAGTGACTTTTGAGACTATTGGCGGGCTTTTCATCAAAATACGAGAAAGGTCTTATATTGGTGGTAAAAGCGTAGACGATAGCCTAAGGTGTATGATAATCACTTCGATTTTAGCTGAAAAGAATATTGTAGAACAATTTAGCTGGATCATTTTGTATTACTTAACGAAAGCGGATAAACGACGACCTACAGCAAAAGCGCGGGAAAAGAAATGCGAAGGAATGTTATCACGTGCGTTTGCTTTTTGTGCCAACATCTGTTTAGTCATGTGATCACCTTTGCCACTCACGGCAACTGTTACGCACGTCTCTTCGGAAAAACAGTCCACCTGTTTCGGTAGTAACTGTCAAAGGCATGACTTACCCAACATATCTGTACATGTCCAAACGATAATTATAATGATTATTAGTGCTGAATGTGCGTACAAATCAAGTAAAGAGACATTACTTCCCTCGAATTACTCTGAGCAACCCCTACCTAACACTTCTCTAACTTTGAGTTCATACGTGTAGATAAATATAAAGGAACAAACAAGCAATAACAAAAACAAAAAGAAAAGAGCCAAAAAAAAAAAAAAAACCTAGGAAAAAGAAAATAATACCCATATTTTTGCATACTTTTGGTTCTCCTTTTATGTCTGTGTTTTTTTGTTATTCACCACCATTATTATCATCGTCATTTTTGGCTTAAGAATATTTTTTAAATTTTATAATAAGAATACTAGTAGTGAGTCACTAACTTTGGTTTCATGTTGGTCCTAAGGAATGAATAATGAATCTCAGGCATCGACATCTTCACGGGTCAGAAAATCAACAACAAGTGCGTCAAATACCCAGAAAATGTTCTATTCAAGTTCACTACTATCCACCATAAAACACGGACCCACTTTCGATCTTTCTAAAGAAGGTTTGAAATCCTATTATGACATAGTGCAGATATTAGATAAACCTGAGTCATTTTGGATCGTTTACTTATAATGTATTATTCGTACACCGCCTAAAGATATATTTGTGCCTCTCGGCGCTTTCCTTATATGATTGACAGGCAATCATCGCACTTCACCAATTCGTGAATTTTCTTATTACTCTCCAAAACAAAACAATCTTCAAAGGTGGCAACTTCCAACAAACCAGGTAAGTGTGGGCATGACTCATCCAACAATTACGTCTAAATGATCATGTGAGTCAATGAATGTTGAATGTAGGTTTAAAATAAATAAAGTGCTCTAACTTCCCACGACTTACTCCGCGAAACGCCCAAAAGCTCCTTATATCTACAAAAGGAACAAAGAAACCATAAAAAAACATAAACATTATTTACCACAAATATCATCACCATCATCATCAAACTGAATTTAGAGTATTTTTAATCTCTATGGTTGAGTGAAAGGCTGAATTTATATTGAAAATGCTAACAGCGAATCACTAACCCAAGTTGATTTGATGTTTCCCTTTAGCACCAACTTATAAATCCCAGGCATCGGAAACTCTTCGGTTCAAACAATCACCCACAACTACGACGGGGACTCACTAAGAACACCATTCAAGCAAACCATCGTCGGCTCTAAAACACAAACCCACAATTGATCTTTCTACTGAAGGTTTTAAATCCCAGTGTAAGTCAATTATCACCGTTAAGAAAGATTTAAGATAACATATGTCTATGCCTTTAAATATTACTAGCTTCCACCTCTTCCGGAAAAAAAAGGGAAAAAATTCAAATTAAGATGTAGGTAAAGGCAAAGAAATGGTATAACTTGAGCTAAGATAAATGGAATCATATCATTTTTTAAGCGTTGTGTCGAATCTTTTGGCTCCATGCCTTATCTAAAACAGCCTTTTATGTATATATCTGTAAAGGGATTATGTTTGGGAATACCGTCATTGAATATCTCTTGGCAGACGATGTGCATACCAGCAAGCCTAACATGGTTGTAATGGTAGTGGTGCCACTGGCCATTTTTATCCTGATCCTTGTAATCGCTATTGGATTAATTTTCTTTCGAAGACATCAGAGCCATCGTAAACACTGTAATTGTCTTGCATTGTGCTCTCAATTGGTCCTAGTCAAGCCTTTTTTTTTTCTCGTGAAGAAAACTTCTTTTTCATCTGTCTTTATATATTTGACATTTCCTTTACTCTTTACCTTAAGTGATACATATTATAAACCAACTGCGCATAATTATAACAACCTGTACATAGCATCCCCATTACAACCCTGTACATGAATTTCAAATAATTGCAGCAGTTTGCCATGCATTATAGTATTGTTAATTTGTTTGGCAATGCTTAAAAAATATCAGACTTACCTTTCGTAATTATTTTTCCTTTTCTGTCAACGCTAACAACAACGACAATGGTGAAAATTAACTGGTGACTCGATGTTTGGGAATTACTGTGAAAATGATATTACATTAAGTAAGTTGACGCTTGATTACTGATTTATTTTTAACCGCATTTTTAACATTAAGTGACTAGAAGGAAACACATGATTCGCTGCAACTCTGAGTTTCGTGCGTTAAGATTAAATCTGCCTGATGAGTGCTTAACGCACGAAACTCAGAGTTGCAGCGAATCATATATGTTTCCTTTTAGTCACTTCATGTTATATACCGCTCTACGCAAATGTGTATTGAGCCCTTTTTAAGTATAACCACATTTCTATCATCTTTTCTTATTACGTGTAATGGGCATAATGGCAGAAAAGGTTCGCTTTGCGACTCTCAGTTATGTTAAACAAACCACTGTACCGGAAGCTATTAGAGTACTTGAATCCAGAAAGAAAAATAAGCAAAGCAACAAATTTATCAAATGGACAGGGGATTAAAATGTACTTCGGCATATCGTTTTGGCTGGGTGTCAACTGACCCCTCGACAACGAAAAATCGCTTCAAAGTTGCAGATACCCAGGGTAGTAGTCTTTCCGTGTCATGACCCTCCTGAAAAAAGCAAGGTTTTGAGATTAACGTATAGTCGGGACTGATAATATTTAGAAGAGGCAGGATATTCAGTACAGTGACAACATGAACTGATTTAACAAGGCTGAATAAGTAATTATTAGATTGCTGAGCCCTGGAAACAGTATTCAGAGAAATTAATTTCTAATTTCTTTTGTCATAGATGATGATTCGGCCAAGATCGTGCCATATGCACCTACGAGAGGCCTTTGAACTCTGAACAGACATCCTTCGACCGTGTGCTTGTTCAACAAACGCAGAGCTCACTGAATTTACCGTTCACTTAACCCTTTCAAAAATGGAATCCGAACTGGCAACCTGGAGACAGTGAGCGACTGCAAAAAAGAGTGCGAGTATGATAACATAGATGAGACTCAGCGAAAGTCGAAGTCAGTAAGTGAGGGATTTTCAGATCTTCAGGAGCGATAACGAAGAACCACACTGGTGGTGAGTGATAAAAGAGGAATAGAGCAGCCAAGCAGTTCCTGCGATGAAAAAGAAGGAAAGAAGGACTATGTTTACAAAAAAGGAAAAGGCAGAGCCAGTTCTAAAGCAGGCGCCCTAAAAAATCTTCCGAATCACCCTCGGAAAGGAACTAGCTGGTTACCTGGTGACCGGACGTCCTTTATAGGGCTCGAAGTCAATACAAAGACCGCCATGAACGAGACACCCAAGACTGGCAAGAATACAGATTACTTGTATGCAGTTGTTGACAAGACGAAAAAGAAGAGGAAACCGCCACAGGTAAAAATATTTCACCTACCAGAGCAAGAATTGTCTTCATGATTACCTGTTACCGTGACTACGAACTTCAGCGCTGTTTGACTTAAGAAAACAATATTGATAAATTTACCTCCTCGATTTATAATATATAAATATTATAGCTGTGCGCGCAGCTAGCTAGAGCATGGTAAATGGACAAATCTTTTAGTATCCTCTGAAAAATACTAAAGTTATACTTCTTACTAAACAACCGTGAGGGTCGTACTGGAAAAAAAAAAAAAAAAAAAAAAAATTATGCTGAGTAGGATTACGGACCGAGCAAAAACAAAAGCACCGTACAACTGAGGGCCATAATTCACCAGTACGACTCGAGAAAGCGGCGTTGATGAATAGTTTATTATGCGTCAAAACTCGTTAAATTTGATTTTTTCCGCCTTTCGTAACCAAAATATACGGCTTATGACAGTCACCGTCAGAAAACGGTTCGTACAGTGCACGGTAAAGTACAAACCAAGGTAGAACCAAATTGGAACACTGAGATTTACCTCAAGATTACCTTGAGACATAGTAAATATGTAAATAAAAACTAACAAAGAAACAAACGAGCAAAAATAAGAAACAAAACAAAACAAAACAACAGCAAAAGGAAGCAAATGAAACAAAATAAAGTAAAATATTGATCAAAAGCAAAATAAGACACAACTGACCGGGTCATCTTATCATACTGTGATCATATCATTTATGTTCTGTTCGTTTGTCTGTTTTTGTTGTTGTTGTTATTTGTTGTTGTTGTTGTTATTTTTTTGTTGTTGTAGTTGTTCTTTTACTCACTACTACGTTGCTATCATTATTCAGTATCGCTATTTGTTTTATGTTTGATCTAGATGCCCCCTCCCTACCGCGGTCTTGTGTACGCAGATCTGGCCCTCTCCCGAGAAAACTACGCCAAGCTTGTCAAAGAACAGTCCCAGACAGTATACGCCCACGTTGATCAAGCAAGTCAAGACCCTAAGCGTAAAGATATTAGAGCAAAATCATGAGGAAACAAAGGAAGGAGAAGACTGGTGAACTCTCTTCGTTTCCAATCTTCAAAAGAATTATTGAATGATAAAAAGAAAGAAAAAAAAAATTAAAGCTAAACTTACAGAAAATGACTCTAATAATAACACGTCATTGCTGTGGAGACAGTATTAAGTAATCACTTGTTTTGTCGTTACAAATACCGGACTATTTTGGTAGAAATGATTTCAATAAATTGTACCATGGATAAATGAAGTTCATATATTTTGAACTGCGGTATTAAATACGTATGATGTACGATCCTTCGCAGTAGATAGCGCTATTTATGCAATAGCGAAAAATCAGACCTGAAAAAAATCAGGCCTGTAAGGGATTCGAACCACTGACCTCTGCGATACTAGTGCAGCGCTCTACCAATTGAGCTAACAAGCCAACTGGGAGCAGGCCTGATTTTTTTCAGGTCTGATTCTCGCTATTGGATAAATATCGCTATCTACTGCGAAGAATCGCGCATCATACGTAAATTGTACCATGTTGATTAGAACAACTTAAACTGTCATATACCAGAGTGCGTAGGTTGATACTCATTAAGGTACGTATAAAACCTACGAAATCAGTCTTACTTCCAGGGGATAAGTTGATAGAGTTCGACATCGGCGTCTCATCCATGGGCGTACTGAAGGAAAACATTTCAAAATTTTAACATGCCTTCTAGTTGCAGTTGGTTTCAAGCAAAATAAAAAAATTGCGAAACAAAGCTTTGAAAATATCCCTAATGATTTTTCCCTTTTATAGATAAGTCATAAATCTCCGAGGACTAATGACATTGACTTAAACCGCAGCTTCAAATGTGTCAAATTGTAATACCCGTTTTAACGTTTGTGTTTTCGAACAACACGGTACTGTCTAATTTAAAAACAATAAAAGATGAATGAGTCATCGCACAGAATGCCTCGACATCATCAATTATTCATGAGCACTGAAGCGGGAGATTTGAATGCAATCGGACCTTGAAAAGCCCAGAATAAGAGAATAAAAAGGCCGAAACTAGCGAAGCAGTGTTGATAAAACTCGCTTTTTCAATAATCAAAAGCAATAAGTCAGAAACCCAAGAGTGGGTTTTTGAAGAAGAAGAATTTATCTTTAATTTAAGCTTAAAAATAGGAAGTTCAATTTTTGAAAGTATAAGGACTATCCCTGAGCCTCTGAAAATGCAGAAAAAACGGACATTTTTAGTATGAAGACCGATTTTAAGAGCGATTTTTTGCAAAATCAAACCGGCTTCCAAAAACCCAAGAAATGTAGGATGGAACTTTCCCGAAACAGAATCCCTTTTAACTTTGGAAATAAGTGAACGATAACCACCATTGCTCACAGTTTTAAAATTTTCTGTCGAAGTTCCTTTCGAAAAATGGCGTGTTTCAAATTCGACTCCATTATTTTCAGTCCATGTTTCAAGAAAACAATTCATTTATAAAAAAAAGAAAATTACCACAAGTTTTAAAAATGATCTTAGTGCATCAGCTGCTCTGTACCACTAGACCAAGCGATGATGAATGATAGAAGCAAAATGAACTCATAGAACCCCTGTTCGACCCTATTTTTAAACATGTAGTTCCACCTTTTGTTGAGGAGAGCAACCAGTATTTGTAATTCAAATGAGCGGTGAAACTGACTCGGCCTCCCACACCAGTAACGAATAAGACCTTTATTAAGGTAGTCGAACTAATCATTGCGTAAGTTCTAGCTTAACACAGTGTGTGACTTTATTTCGTTTCGAAGAAACAAGTGTCAGAGTGACTTGATGTGACTCGTTACGTCCTTTCCATCATGGAAAAATTGTGCGAATGTTTTTTTCCGACGAAAATCGAGTTCTAGACGGGAATGATAGAACGAACGGTTTCAAAATTGAGCACTATTCTAGCTTGTAACACATGCGCGTAATGTGTGACTTTTTTTTCTAACAACGGCATAAGCAATAGCTTTATAAGCTTTTGTTTCTTGGCTCTGCCTCGACAACTGAAGTTAATGAGCTCAACCAATATTAGGGTTGGCGAATGGTCCTTCAAAAACTCTGGGTCTCGCAAAATTTTTTGTCGAATTTCGTAGGTCTCGCAGTCTCGTTTTTTCAGCGGTTATGTGCGTCTCGAAGTCTCGTTTTCTATACGAAGGTTCTCGTAGTCTCGATTTTTTGCAAGGCTAAGGTCTCGAAGTCCCGATTCGTTTGTTGGTTTTTTTCTTTTTTAATGACGTCTTCTTTTAGTTGAAATAAGCAAACAAATACGAAAATGCTATGCTTAATAGACCCTTAATCAAATACTTAGTTTGAATTAACTTTTTTTTTCCAAAAAAAATTAGTCTTTTGAATATTAACTTTTATTTCCTGTAGACGTAGCTGGTGGTTTTGATTTTCCCGCTTTCGACGCGATCGCCGGAAAGCGATCGAGTGTATGGTAGTTTCAATATTTCAACCTACTTTGCCAACTTTTGCCATCTCGGGCAAACAATCCCAGGTAAAGCCACCATCAGTGCAACTTGCGACCTAGATCTTTCATAGTAGCTTACAGTAATAGGACTGCGGGACTTGACTGGCCAAGAGTGGCGTGGTTGTTTTCACGAGGCCAGGCTTGAAGTTTTACTGGTAGACTAGTAGCGAATTGTCGGCACATTCATAAATACCAACATCTATATATAGAGTACTTACGTGATTAGTGCTTTCGCTTCCGATGAGAAGAAGAAGACCTTATGCCCATTTCGGTTTCCTCCATTGTTTTAAACGCTTCCACCTTAACTGAGTTAAAACACGGCCACGCGTTCTTTCTGACGGCTTCCAGACAACTTGAGTTGTAAGTGACGGCGTGTCAGTCAAAAAAATCAAAGGGAAACGACCAAGCGCAATCTCCTGACCGGGAATTAGGTAATGACCAGGAAAAAAATTAGAATTTATTGACTGTTGACAGATTTTCAGATCTGATGTCTCGTACAAGGGTTTATAACAAAATGATCCTTTGTGAGACTATTGTACAAGCTCATTCTAGCTCATCCTCATAGCTCTCAACCAAATCTGGGGCACGCAATTTAAGAGTCTGAACGTCTCGCGCTCCCACTCGAAACCCTTTGAATTCTTGGTCTCGCAATGTAAAAAGTCAAGATGTTTCGGGCTCGCAGAGAAAAACGCTAGTCTCGCTGTCTCGCAAAGTCTTGCATTTACCATTCGCCACCCCTAAGATTAACCGAGGAGGAATGCGTGCGTGATCTTTGACCGATGATAGCTCTCTAAAACTCGTTTTGCCGCTAATAATACAGATTATAGTTGTTTTCGTTACTGCAAGTAAATGTCTCAAGAACAATAGGCATTCTGCGCGATTGTGGTAGTTTTATCTAATCAGTGGGAAATGTTTGTCGTTATTTGCGATACAACTATCTGCCAGGAAATGTTGGACAGGAGGGTATTCTGGTAATGTTTTATTTGTTTTACATGTGTGAAACAAATAACTGTTAAATCGCTAAGCTTTGAATTTCAAGAATCGCTTATCTTCTTATTGACTATTCCTGTAAGAAACATCGGTAGCACTGGCTCGGCTAACACAGGGTTAAAACGTCGGGCATAAGTCATCGAGGAGATCAATTCGAGCAGGCGATGAATTAGCTTTCCGCGCAAAATGTTCAAGGAAAACAAAAGCTGTCCTGCAAAGAAGGGAAAAAAGAGTTGTACCCTTTTAAAACACCGTGACGCACTGGCTTGTGAAGTTAACTGCAACGCGAGTGAGACAATTTGGTTATAACAGCCTGAAAGCACGCCATCTAGTCGTTACAAGGTGCACACATGCGCAAACGTGTGACCACTGTGTTAACTCGGCTGCGCCTCGTGAACCACTTACACATTGTGTCGTTGCCTGTGATCTTTTACTAAACAGAAGCACGAGAACCGGGCTTTCATTTGCCAATTAAATGTTACCGTTGCGTCATAGAATCCATTATCGATTCCTTTCTAACGACGAGTGAGACCATAAAGTACTTGCAAAAACGGGTATTAATCGGAAGCAACAGCATATCGAGTTCTCAAGATAAGAATTAGTCACACTATTTCAATCTCAGTTTGAAAAGGGATAGAAATTGCGTATTCAGTTTTTTTTTATCGTGTGTGTGTGTGTGTGTGTGTGTGTGTGTGTGTGTGTGTGTGTGTGTATGTGTGTGTGTGTTGTTAATAATTGTTGGCTCGAAAAATGTCTCGAAAATTTATAAAAATATAAGAGGTCTTGCCGTATTGCATTGTGGATTGTTTACATATCATGATCCTATGGAAAGTGTTATGAAAACTCATGATTTATCACTGCGTTTCACGCTATTTAATCGTCTTTCACGATATTGTCTTATTTATTCTAAAAAAAATTTTCTCAATCGAGCAACCAATTCGATCTTTAACTAAGGTCCGCCCAAGTTGCCGGTTTTGTCCGAGCATCCTCGAATTCTGCAATTTTTAAAAATTTTTTCCACGCTGCCTATTGCAGATAAACAATATCAAATCCCAGAAAATGTAATGCATTTATTGTTCAGAGCGCTGTGTAAATATTTATCGCGCAATATTGATGATAGCTGATCAGTTTGCGTCGTAAAAGTAAATGGTTTCTGGTTTGTTTGATAAAGCGGCTCTATGAGCTACATTACATTTCTACTGTGGCATTTCTTACAGCGTAATTGTGCAGTTATACAGCTCATTTCACACGGTTTCAGGGGACCCATAAGGGTAGGGTTGACAAGTCAGATGATGTATTGACTTGTGTACAGGGACAGATCAAAAAGTTCTGTCACTTCGCTTATATTTCCCTTGATGCACCAACAATTCCTAAAAATTGCTGTTACATTCCTTCGAAGTTACTTCCTTCGACTTCACTTCCGTACATCGTTGCATCCACATCTTTCACTTCTGGAAGCATTGACGGTACTCTGAAAAAGTTATAGATCTCGTCTCTGAATGGGCAGCCTAGGCAAACTCTTGCACCCTTGAAAATGGCTTTCATGAGAGAGATCAGGGTTTTAATTCATAGTTAGATACATGTACAGCATTTTTAAGGATCCTTTTCTGACTAAAGCAAAGAAGCTTCGGGCATTAAGCTCAGAACCTGTAAAACTTTGAGACGTCAGTGCCTGAGATGGGGCATCATTTGAAAAAAAATTGAACATTATTAAGTATGGAACAATTTTCTTTTATAAAAGCAAATGTCCTATTTTTATTTATTTATTTTTTTATTTTAATAAAAGTTTGCGTAGATTCCTAACTTTTTTAATTGAAAAGTTTCGGCCTTTGTCATGATTCTGAGACTTCCTGTCTGAAAGATATGAATCACAAGAAATTCTGCATACTAGCTGGACCATTCACAATTCACCATTTACCATTTGGTTACCGGAAATTGTGTGGTAAATCTAGATTGATAAACTGGGACAAAAGCAAATAGGGAAAGACTTGGGACTTGAGACGGTCGAAGTTTGGGGGGGGGGGTGGACGAAGGGGGGATTAGCAAAATTGTGCGTAAGTCTGGAAAACCCTGGCTACGTTCCTGTGTTCAAAGATAAAGAGAGTTTGAAAAGTAGACATTACTTTCGGAAACCTTCTGACTATTAATGGACAAATATATTTCCCCTTCATATAGCTAAAGTGTTTATAAAGAAAATTTCACAATGCAGTGTACGTGGCAATATCTGATAAAAAAAAGGACGTTAGAACACGATGTTGTTTATTTTGCAGAAACACACAGTGCTTGAAATCGAAAACTCAACTAAACCACCAAGGGAGGTTTCCTGCAAACAGAAAACACGCTTAGAACAAACGAAATTAAACTGAAATGAAAAACTCACCGATTGTTCGAGCTTAAGGTTTCTATAAACAACGATAATCCACTCTAACAAATATTTCGACATGAACGCGACGATTTCTTTTCCAAAAGCTATTGCTCGGATTACGTAAAACATAGTCCAGCAATGGGAGCTACACACGAGTAGGTGGTACGTCTCTCTAAAATTCAGAAGCTATTAATATCCAGCCATTTAACACGGGATTTAAATCCGAAAATGTTGCAATTGTAGTAAGAAAATTGATTAAAATCATATTTTTATGTTATTTTATATCACAGTTTTACTAAGTACTAAAACAACTAGTACACTTTAGGGTTCGGTAAATATCCAATACTCCCTACCTCCACTTTCGTGAATGATTGTTAGTTATTAGTCGGATAAGTGTAGGAATTTGACACCTTTGTTGGTGATTCTTTGAAACTAGTAGTTTCTGTTAGTTCAGGCTCACAAGTCGACCCTGACGAAAAACAAAAGATGAAATTTATTGCAGAAATTCATGTATCCAGAATTACCTACTTGCAGGTTACATATAACTATCTTGTTGTATTGTTCTATTTTACCTGTATGCTTATAAATTAAAAATTGATTCTTATGTCAGCGTGCGTTGATGGCATGGGGATAGGAAGAATACAGGAAGTCTGAAGAACACGAGAAAAGCGTAGGAGTTTCTTGGAACTCAGTCGAAAGCAAACGTCTAACTTCTTGAGATCCGTATTCCAAAGTTTTGAAAATTACCTCTTAAACACAGAAACTATGATAGCAACCAGGTGTGTGTTCGTGTTTCTAGCTTCAACTTGGTCAAACTGGAATTACATCGCGCCCAAAATTGATACCCTGATGATTCTTTTATCAAAACCGACGCAACAATTTCGATGCGATTACATTGCTATTGTACAGTGTACTGAAATATAAAGAAAATGCGTAAAGCGCATTTTTGATCAACATCGTCAGAGTTTTTATAACTTATTAAAAGATAACAAACGTGTATTCTATTCTTTATGAAAGTCTCCGATCTAAATGTTGCAGGATGACTCGCTAAGATAAAGCTTAGATACGATTCAAATTCGAATAACCAGGTATGTGTGCGGTTATAAAATGAATTATATTCGTTTACCTTAAATTCTCCTTGCTCTGTGTAGTTGTTCCAGTTGTTTCCATAAAACTCACATAATAGTGAGTAATATAGGAGCCTGGAAAGCCTTGTGTAGTAACTGCATTGACATTTCTTGCATACTGTTTATTCACCTGCATCCATGGATTTCTATCATTTGTATCAGGAGTCCATGCTTTGCTGTTGCTTAACCGTGCATAAAGATGAAATGAATCAGAATTCTGTGCTGATAATGCTGTGATATGCTTGTTTGGAATAATACCTCTTGCCATACCAAAGTCAGGTGGGTAACAACCTAATAAAACATGAATGAAAAACAAGTAAAAATGTAGTTTCTAAAGTGGGTCAAAAATTATTTGCACTTACACACACACACACACGCACAGACACACACACACACACACACACACCAGACTCTCAGCCAGATAGATAAACCTAACCTATACTAGCCTCCCCCCATCCAAGTAGATCTGTATAATTACATAGACCAGATATCAAGATAGCACTGAAAAGTGGAACCAAGTTACAGTTGCCTCACTCAAAATTGGTGGTATTAGTGATATGTAGCTAAAAACTCGCACACTAAAATGGAATATATCTTTTTACACAGTTAAGAGGAAGGTAAGAGCTCTTCATACTTTTTTTTCTCTTAATGCTAAATTACCTCACCAGCTAAGTCCGAGGTGAAATCATAATAATTTTCTGAAAAATGTGCATGTTTTTGAACGAGAAAGTAGGAAGCAATTACTATATTTTAACAGCTATATACATATGTACACTATGCTCTAGGGGATGGGTGCTTATTCTGGGAAGGGCAGCGTTTTAGAGCTTGGAGGCTTGCGGTTTCTACTATGGGAAATACAGTGGCCAAGCAAAAAAAAGCATTCTTTAAGAGCCATGTAATGAATATAAGTTAAAATGACCAGGACTTACCGAAAGTGTATCGCCCCGGCATCAGGATTGTCAGAAAATGTATGGCAAACATGTAGCTTCCCTGAAATGCCTTGCCTATTTCCTCATAAGGCACGCCATGTCATGCCATAAGACTACTTGACAGCTTGCTGAATTTGGTAACCAACATTCACCTACACTTTGATACACAGTGCCCACTCTTTTTGTTCATGGGTGCATCTGATCAAAATCATCGTCACACCTAAATTTTACAATTTTCCATGAATCCAAAAATACTTACTTCTGGCGAATACCTACATAGCTTTAAATTTTAAGAGCGTGTATGAATTCAGCTCCGAGAGTGAGGTAGCATATTCATGGTCGTGGCAGCAAAGGCAAATTAGATATCAAACTGAAAAATGATTTTGAGTGTAAGTGACAGTTAAAAAATTATTATTAAATGATTTTTTCTCACAAAAGATCGATCTTAGTATGCGAAACAAAACTAAAATTTTCACACAAGAGTTTGGAGAAAAGACGAGCAATTGAATTTTTTCCAAATTTGAGGATCGGCGCTGTTAAAAACGAGCCTCAGAGTGCGGAGGTGATTTTCGCTTGGAAAAGAATTATCTTAAAACATTTCGAAAACTCAGGTGGTTTTGATCACTTTTGGGGAGACAGAGTCGTGGGCAAAGTTTAAAAGAAGACGAGTTTTTATACCGAAATTCACGGTAACAGACAATTTGTCTTACCACTCACTATAACCTTCCTTGGTACTTCTCGCCGTGCACTGATTTTTGCTTTGTTTTGTTTTGTTTTGTTTTGTTTTTTTTTATCCGAGAAACGTCAAAAATGCAAATTTCATCGAAGGATCTACAATGGAATCACCAAAAGTGTTACAACGCAAAAATTCTGATTTCGTATTTTTTTTTTCTCTAACTGATATTTCTAATGCATCAAGCAACGTTTTCTTAACGAGTTTTGACTTGTCAATTAAACAACGGTTGCCCTGTAACAACTTATGAGAAAGCACTGACATCGATCATGAACAACATAAAACAGAAAAATTTTGAAGGAAAATCGACTTGTGTCTCAACTCTGTACTTTAGACACTCGTTCAGAACAAAAACCCAAGTAAATAACATGTTTGGATTGGGTCCTGTTTCTATCTTTCCTCTCATGCATACTGGTAACGAAATGTAAGAAGTATTAAGATTTGTTTTAGAGTTATCAATTAGGTATTACGTAGGGTAAAACTATTCAAAACATCCATTTCTTAATGCCAGATATCATGACCAGACTAATCAGCTTCAAATCAGATCAGAGCATTTAAAGGAACTGATCGATGTCAACAAACTTGATTAATATGCTAATTCAACGTTGTTCAGCTGTGTTACCTTTGATTTTGTGCCCGAACATTTACTACCGAAGATTAAAGGGAAAAGAGGAACAGATAGATGACTGATCTAAATAAATAAAGTTAAATAAAAAAAATAATAATTACAGCAATAACATCAGCGTCATGAAAGAGTCTACATGGAAAATATTTTCATTTTTTATCAGTTAGTACTTAAACGAAACTTTCATTTTAAGTTCACGCAAAACGTTTTACTAAAAAAAGAAATTGGTAACGGAAGTCTGACAAACAAATCCTTATAATGTTCAGACTAATAAATCTCTGAAGGAAGTCGTAGGAAAAAAAAAAACATTCATTAGAGCTGCAAGTTTCTTAAACAGAAGTTGTTTTAAACTAATAACGAGGAAAACGAGAATTACGTTTGAAATTTTATTGAATTTTAACAAAACGAGTGATTCCGGGGCAAATCATAAAATTCTTTGGGTCAACCTTTAAAACCGAAAAGGGTATTCAGAATGGAAACGTTAAATAAAAAATGAAAATTTTCCCCGTATGCATGTTTGCAAATTCTTTGTAATTAATTTTTACGTCTTATTGATGTTTTCAATATTGCTACCATCAGATTAAATATTGTAATGCATGGCCTGCATGATCCATTTTAGAGAAGTAAAACATTGGTAGCTAACTTACAAAAAGGACATCAGACGCAACAATTATGGTTTCGTAGTATACACTATGCCTTTGTCAACTTCCTCATGTTGTGTTTGTTATGAACCGATCATCGAAAGCTGAAAAGCTGTGAGATTGAAATAGGAACTTGAACAGAAGTGGGTTTGAGAAAAAAGTTTGAGTTGAGTCAGACACGAATGATGTCATTAGTGACGAACATTAGCCGTAAAAGGAAAAATCCCGCTGCGTTTTGACCTACAATAAGCACATTCATTCAGTCTTGATACGCGTGCGTACTTTTGGTGTCGAAAGTCACGTCTCAGTGCGGTGACTTAATCGGAATTGCCTCTTTACAATCTTAAGACGAAACCGAAGTGCCCGATTCGCATATCACACCACGATTCGCAAACCATTTTACTTTAATGCTCGAGCACATTGTGGGAAATACTTGTCTGAAGGAATGGAAAAAGTGCGTTTTGCGGTATATTCTACTCTGCTCGTGCTAACTGGAACCACACAAACAAAGAGTGATGGCGGTAAGCACAATATTTAGATGGAGAGGAACTTGCTTCCTTTTTTTTATTATTCGTATCCAACTGAAAGCTGAATATATAGGATGCTCGTTTGAGGAAAATCGGATGTGCTACTTTATATGTACAAATGATGATTTGGCGCTGTACTCGGACACATATTGCCCATAACATGTTTGATATAACAATGTACTCAGACACAACTTAGCCACTATTAAACTTTAAAAATAGGTCTTAGAAGAGTTTCGATTCCTTAAGCTTCACCCCTCTCTGCTGGGATAACTAATGTCTCCGTTGAACTGTACATTCAGGTCTCCTGAGGAGCTACGCTGATTCAAGTTACATTTTCTATGGGAGTAATGGTATTTTGTACAGTTGGGACAAACGCAGAACAAGCTGCGAAAGTTCTGGATGTAACCTTGTTTCGATTGAGAGTCGTGAGGAATGGAAATTCCTGAAGGAAACTATGCAAAACAATGGAACCTCTGAATACTTCATAGGATTGAGGAAAGATACATCAACCGGAGAGTGGAGATGGTTGAGTGACAACAGCACAGTTAACGCGTCCAGTAAAGGAAAGTGGCTCCCCTGGGCAGCAGGAGAACCTAACAATCAGGGTGGCGAGAACTGTGCGGAGATGTACAATTATGAAAACAACTTCGGGTGCTATAATGATCTGCGGTGTGACGTACCAAAGAAGGGTGTTGGATTCATATGTGAATGTAAAGATGGAGGAGGTAAGAGTCTCTCGTCGATTCACATTACTAGAAATTGAGAGCAAGACTAGGACAATCGTACTATAGCCCAGTCCTTCTCTCGAAAGTCGGTTGCACCTTGAAAGATTTAGTTAAAAAATGGCCTAACATAATGTAAATGCTAGAGACACAAGTATTTATGGTTCTTATTATTGAGCCAGTAAGCCAATAATATTTGGGGTTTTTTTTTAATTAAGATACAGCACAGTTACCATTGCTTTACATTTCCCATTGCTTTACATTTCCCTTAAAAATGGGGAGACAATCACAAGATTGCAATAACAAGTGAATTTCCTTATTTCTCTCCAGAGAACAAATCAGCGAAGGCGACGGCGTCCATCTGGATAGGTAACCGTGTTGGCGTCATAACTGTTGAAGGCATGACTTACCCAACATATCTGTCGAAAGAATAATGTGAATCAGTTCTGAATGTAGGAATGAATCAAGTAAAGAGACATGACTTTCCTCAACTTACCCTGAGCAACCCCTACTTAATAGCACTCTAACTTAGAGTTTATACATGCAGGAGTTTATACATGCAGGAAAATAGAGAGGAACAAACAAGCATTAATAAAAAAAAAAACAAAAAAAACAAAACAAACAAAAAAAAAATAAAAACAAAAAATAAAAAAATTTAGGGGGAAAGAAAATTGTACTCATATTTTAAGCATACTTTTGGTTCTTCTTTTGTGTGAGTGTGTTTCTGTGTGTTTGTTGCTGTTTACCACAATGATTAGCATCATCAATTTTGGCTTAAGAGTATTTGTATAACTTTATATGAGAATGCTAATAGTGAATCACTAACTTTAGGACTGACTGATGATTCGCAAGCATCGACAACTTCACGAGTGAGAAAACTAACAACAACTGCGTCAACAACCCAGACAAAATTCTATTCAGGTAATCCAATATCTGCCCTAAAGCACGGACCTACTTTTGACCTTTCTACAGAAGGTTTGAAATGCTATTGTAACATAATTATAGATATTAGATAAACCAGTCATTTTGGATCACTTATTTATCATGCATTTTTTATACACCTCTAAAAATATATTTGTTCCTAAAGTGGATAGGCAATCATCACATTACGATGAGTTTTCTTATTCCTCTCCAAAGTAAAAACAATCAGCGAAGGTGACACTGTCCACCAAAACAGGTAACTGAGAGCATGATTTATCCGGCAAATACGTTTGAACGATCATGTGAATCAGTGCTGAATCTAGGTTTAAAACAAAAAAAAGTGCCAACTTCTCACGACTTACTACTCGAAATACCCTGCAGCTCACTAAATTCAAGTTTGTACGTGTAGTTCCAAACAAAAAGAACAAACAAACCATGCAAAAACTTAAACAGAATGTTAAAACCATTTTCGTCATTTCCATGCATTTTGTTCTTTTTTCTGTTTCGTTGTTATGTTTTCCACCACCATCATCATCATCATCATCACCATCATCAAATTGAATTTAGAGTATCTGTATAATCTCTATGGCTGAGGAAAAGGCTGAATTTTTTTAAAAGGTAATATATGTCTATGCCTTTAAAGAATACTAGCTTCCCCTTTTTTTCTGAAAAGAAGGGGAATAAATTCTAATAACTATGCAGGGGAAGGCAAAGAGAAGGTATAACTTGAGCTAAAATAAATGACATTATATAATTTTTAAAGCGTTTTATAGAAACATTTGGCTCCATGCCACATCTGAAACAGCCTTCATCCTTCATATATATATATATATATATATATATATATATATATATATATATATATAGATATAGGCTTTCCTAGTTTGAGCACTCTGGCATGGCTGAGACGATACCACAGATGTGGGATCGTTCGGGGTAACCATATCGGTTCTCCCCCATCCTAGCATCAGCACTGATTAGGCCCGGAAGGCCGAAACAGTACTGTCTGCAGTTATATATACAAATATAAATTTTAAATTCTTAAACTTGATTTGAACAGAAAAACGTGACAAAAGCCTACAAAAAGACGAACCAAACCATCTCTAACACGATCAACCTTGCCGACCAAAAAATCCCACAAAGCCCAGCCCTTAACGGCCGAATCGAAACCTCAGGAAGCAGAGACGCGTTCATTACATTAAAAGATCACAAACCTGATTTCACGAGCAACCCATCCTGCAGACTAATTAACCCCTCTAAATCAGAAATTGGCATAATCAGGAAGCGCATTTTAGAAAACATCAACAACGAAGTTATCAAAGCAACGAAATTAAACCTCTGGAAAAACACATCAAATGTCATCTAATGGTTTTATTCAATACCTGATAAAGCTCAACATGCCTTTGTTAGCTTCGATGTGTGTGAGTTTTATCCGTCCATCTCTGAAAAACTTCTACAGAAAGCACTAAACCATGCATCCTATTCCACATCCATTAGCCCACAAGACCGCCATATTATAATTCATGCGAAAAAATCACTGCTGTACCACCTGGACACACCATGGGCAAGGAAGAGCACGACCAACATGTTCTACGTGACGATGGGCTCGTATGATGGAGCCGTGACATGCGAATTAATCGGAGCCTATATGTTATCCCTGATTGCGGCAAAGTTTAAAGATGGAGTGGGTCTTTACAGTGACGATGGGCTGGTGGTATGCAGAGCTACACCTAAAGAAATTGAAAAAAAAAACAAGAAGCTAGCAAATTTTCAAGTCTAATGGCCTGAAGATCAGCATCGAAGCTAATAAGAAAACAATCAAGTTTTTAAATGTAACCTTCGACCGCGCAAATAAATCTTACGACCCCTTCATAAAACCAAACAAACTCCTCTATGTCCACAGTCAAAGTAATTATCCACCTGCACTGCTAAAGAACATCCCGGAAAATATAAACAAGCGATTGACCAGCAAAGAAGGTTTCGATAAAATTATCAAACAATGCAAACCGTACAACAACATTACTAAGAAATGTAATCTATGTCTTTGCGAAGTTTTGGTTTTTTTTTTTAAAGTGCGTTGAAAGTTAATTGTAATAAGGTTTTTGTTTTCAATATAAACAGGTGTTTATTAATTTCCGGAGTGTTTTTTTAATTTCAGGAATGAAAAATTCAACGATTATTTGTAGTAAGGTCTTGAAATTAAGATTATTAATTGTAAAGGGCTTCACTTACGATTATTAGTCGCAAAGAGTGTACTATTGCGATTAATAATCGTGGAAAGTACGGCTATTAATCGTGACTGCATCCTTAATAGTCGTGTTTGACGAGCTTTTAGACTAATAGTCGTGCATCGTACGCTTAATAATCGCATCTGACAGCAAATATCATTATCAATCGTACTCCTCTCCAGAGAAAGTTCAACCAGAACTTTTTTTGGATGGCCGCCATTACGACCAAAAATTCAGAAGTTAGTACTTCTTCGCACATGGCTTTTCAAGCAATAAATGTCACACATTAGAAGTCTTCTCGGGTTCAAGTTCTCAGTGAACTTCATTTCTGTTTAAAAAGTGTGTTTACCAACGACGTTTTTCTTTTCTTTCGTCCTTCGACGAAGTTCAGCGCGGGCTTTCGATCTACCGAGAGAGAGTTGACCAACGTTTCTTCTTGGTGACCCAGAAATTGTAAGTAAATACGTTAATTTCGGACAGGTTTCAAGTAGATTTAAGTTTAACCAAATACAGTTGCAAACGAACAGCAAAATGGGTCAAATCACGAGAAATGCCAAATCCCAACAACGGCCTTTTGCGAAGTTGAAACGAATGTTTATGCGGCAAGCGACAGATGAAATCGGCGGCGGTGATCGATGTGATACGATTATTTCAGGTGTGGATAACTTGCATCGCAATCCGCCAGTCCCAGCTTTACAGAATTAGAAATTGTCAGACTCAATCCTAAAAAAAAAAAAAAAAAAACATTTCACTGATTTCCCTACCCCGATTCCCTACCTCATCATAAACGAAGAGGAAAGATTAATTTGAGTCGCGGGTTCATTTCTCCATTCTGCAAGACACTAGTTCTTTCCAGAACTATTGTGTTTCGAAATGGGTCGTTCAACATCAATTGGGAAAACGCTGTTTCAGAATGGAAAGACTATTTTCGATATTTTGAGTGAAACCCACCCCGGCGAGATTTGGCAAATGTCACGCCGATTCGGTGAGATGTCTTTTTCTATTCTTTTCCCATTGCGATGCTTATCTAGCGGTTAAATAGTCGTTTTTCACCCAAAACTGAATGACATAGAAGTAACAACAAGAATGGCCTTTCTTCATTTATCTCAAATAATAACTGTTTTGCACTTGTTCATTTTAGCATGACAAGCAAATCAGAAAAACAGTGCGCGACTGTCGACTCGTGCTACCGATGCGTTGATATTTAGATACGCATCATTTAGATCAAAACACATTACGTCGCATGGGTTTTCGTATTTTCCGAAACTTCTTTTATTCGATTATCATATTTCTGAGATGAATTTAGGTAATATCTAGGTGTACAATGGGTTCTTATCGAAATATTTTTTTTTCCGCGGTCAAAATTCAATTTGTAGGAATTTCGAAGCCTGCGTCATGGCGTCACGCACCCGCTCCGGATATGAAAAAGAAAAAAATTCATATTAATCAATGTTATATTTGTTTCAGCCCAAACACGTTGTGTCGGCGACAGAAACATCCCAAAAACATTCACAGGGATTTTAGAGTATTCTTTCATCTGATTTGTACACCACAGTCCATTTAAGCATTGTTAGTAGCCATCTTTCATCGTGGCTGTTTGATTAAATTATTTTTTATGGCTCTCTCTCAGTTTAAGAAAGGTTTAAATCTGCAGCTACATAAAAACGTTTCTTTACCAGTTTATATAATTACCGTGTATGACTTTGTACCTTTGTTTGTAGCAGATCAATCCAAACGGTATGCAAAGTTATAGGCGATAATTAGAGAGATTGATGGTAATGTAAACCTTTTCTTCATATACAATTGTCAGCTGAAAAACTATGTGACTTTTTCCCGCGAAAATAACTCGAAAAGGTTTCGGCACGGTATTACAAAGAGCCAACTTGAAGAGTTGTTTTGGCTATGGCGAATGAATATGGAAGAATACTCTAAAATCCCTGTGAATGTTTTTAGAATGTTTCTGTCGCCGACACAACGTGTTTGGGCTGAAACAAATATAACATTGATTAATATGGATTTTTTCTTTTTCATCCGGAGCAGGCTTCGAAATTCCCACAAATTACATTTTGACCGCGGGAAAAAAAAATATTTCGATAAGAACCCATTGTACACTTAGATATTACCTAAATTCATCTCTCAAAAATATGCTAGTCGAATAAAAGAAGTTTCGGAAAATATGGAAACTCATGCGACGTAATGTGTTTTGATCTAAATTATGCGTATCTAAATATAATCGCATCGGTAGCACGAGTCGACAGTCGCGCACTGTTTTTCTGATTTGCTTGTCAGTTTGTATGCCTAAAATGAAAGTGCAAAACAGTTATTATTTGAGATAAATGAAGAAAGGCCATTCTTGTTGTTACTTCTCTGTCATTGAGTTTCGGGTGAAAAACGACCATTTAACCGCTAGATAAGCATCGGAATGGGAAAAGAATAGAATAAGACATCTCACACGAATCGACGTGACATTTGGCAAATCTCGCCGGGGTGGGTTTCACTCAAAATAACGAAAATACTTTTTCCATTCTGAAACAGCGTTTTCCCCATTGCTGTTGAACGACCCATTTCGAAACACAAAAGTTCTGGAGAGAACTAGATTCTTGCGGGATGGAGAAATGAACCCGCGACTCAAATTAATCTTTCCTCTCGTTCATGATGAAAAATGCAAACGCATCTCGAATTACGTTTGATTAAACAAGAAGAGAAAAAATAAATAAATAAATAAATAAAAAGAGAAAAAAGAAATCGGGGTAGGGAAATCAGTGAAAGGTTTTTTTTTTTTTTAGGATTGAGTCTCACAATTTCTAATTCAGTAAAGCCGGGACTAGCGGATTGCGATGCAAGCTATCCACACCTGAAATAATTGTATCACATCGATCACAGCCGCCGGTTTCATCTGTCACTTGCTCATAAACATACGTTTCAACTCCGCAAAAGGCCGTTGTTGGGATTTGGCATTTCTCGTGATTTGACCCATTTGGCTGTTCGTTTGCAACTCTATTCGGTTAAACTTAAATCTACTTGAAATCTGTCCGAAATTAACGTATTTACTTACAATTTCTAGGTCACCGAGAGGAAACGTTGGTCAACTCTCTCACGATAGCTTGAAAGCCCGCGCTGAACTTCGTCGAAGGACGAAAGAAAAGAAAAACGTCGTTGGTAAACACACTCTTTAAACAGAAATGAAGTTCACTAAGAACTTGAACCCGAGAAGACTTCTAATGTGTGACATTTATTGCTTCAAATGCTATGTGCGAAGAAGTACTAACTTCTGAATTTTTGATCGTAATGGCGGCCGTCCAAAAAAGTTCTGGTTGAACTTTCTCTGCAGAGGAGTACGATTAATAATGATATTTGCTGTCTGATGCGATTATTAAGCGTACGATGCACGATTATTAGTCTAAAAGCCCGTCAAACACGACTATTAAGGATGCAGTCACGATTAATAGCCGTACTTTCCACGATTATTAATTGCTATAGTACACTCTTTGCGACTAATAATCGTTAGTGAAGCCCTTTACGATTAATAATCTTAATCTCAAGACCTTACGACAAATAATCGTTGAATTTTTCATTCCTGAAATTAAAAAAAAAAACACTCCGGAAATTAATAAACACCTGTTTATGGTAATTTGTGTCTTTTTGAGAAATTCGCGATCATTTGTAAAAAGGAACTTTGCAGTCTAAACAAGCGAAATGAGATAGCAAGTTCATACCCCCATAGAAACAGAAACCTCTTTAAGAACTTCATAATAAAGTAAAAATTTCCGACATTATACATACCAGTCACATGACTTATATTGAAAAGTAACGTTGTTTTCTTATTTTATATCTCCTAGCTGCCGTGTTCGAGCTTTTATAGCCAGTTATTGTAATTTAACGGTCAATTGTTGAAATTACCTGATGAGTGTGGTCATATTTTTGACCATACGAAACAGAGCTGTCGCAATAAAACGATGAACTACCTCTGAGGTCTTGAACCAGTTTGTTATAATTATATTTGTTATATATTTGTTGGGGTGTATGGGGTGCCAGGGAGTGGAAGTACCTCTGACGGGGAGACATGTCGCACCCTCTGGGGTGGTCCATCCGCTCTGGTCCGCACCTGGCACTCAACTCTCACCTGTGGCTCCAAGTAACTGTAGCATGTGCAGCGGCCACACTTCGACAAACCGTTTCGACAGGCGAGCTAAACCAAGTGAGGGTAGCCGTCAGGTCTGAAACCCTCGGTGAACTAGGGAATGTCTACCCAAGCATGTGAAGACTGAACCCGGCGGACTGGGCGGAAGAGATAATCTGATCCAGCGGCTACGAAGGCGGCAACAGCAAGGTGTTGTAGAGCGCCAAGAGCACGACAAGACACAGAAGACGTCGGGGTCATCTCCTGCAGCCAAAGAAGTTTTCGGTCGTGAGGTCTCTACGTACAACTGGAATTCAACTTCCTAGGCCAGGAGAGTGGGATCGCCCGCGTGCAACGACCCTGTTACTATAAACAACCTCCAGCACAGGTTCTCTATGTGCAACTTTTTCTGAACATCTCAACTCTTCTTCTGTATCCCGCTATCATCAAAGTTTTACGGCGATGGGGAAAAGGCGAAGCAACAAGTGGAGGTACCCACTGGCAATTGTAGCTCCAACCCTGCACGTAGGCGGCCTGGAGATAAGAGTCGCTCTCCTTCTAACCGTGGGACAACAGAGGAGTTCGGCGTTTTCGCAGGTGACTGAGCAGCCCTGTTTAGAATAGCACTACTCACCCTCCAATTAGGGAGGAGACTAGAAAAGGTGTCTCAAACACTGCTTGTACCATCACCTACTGGCCATTCTACCGCGGCTGGCAGTGTTACCCCTTTTTGCGGTCGAAACACAAAGAGAATGAAACAGATGATTTTCCAAGCATGGAACGTCCGAACACTTATGGACAGGGAAACTTCAACAAGGCCAGAGAGAAGAACAGCCCTTGTTGGAAAAGAACTGTCTCGCTTCAGCATCGACATTGCCGCACTCAGTGAGACTAGACTAGCAGATGAAAGATCCGTTGCTGAGCTCAAAGGGGGATACACCTTCTTCTGGAAAAGCAAAGCTCAAGCCGAAGAAAGAATCCATGGGATAGGTTTGGCAATCAAGACATCAATTCTGAAGCAGCTGCCAGATCTCCCTTCTACCATCAACGAACGCCTAATGAAGCTTCGTTTTCCACTAAAAGCCTCCCAATATATTACAATCATCAGTGCATACGCACCAACAATGACCAGCAGTGACGAAGCAAAGGAAACCTTCTATGAGGATCTGAATAACCTCGTAAAGGATGTACCCAGTGGAGATACACTCTTACTGCTGGGCGACTTTAACGAAAGAGTCTGCTCTGACTACACGAACTGGAATGGCGTGCTGAGACCACGTGGAATGGGGAAGATGAACTCCAACGGCCTGCTACTTCTGAGCCTATGTGCAGAGAAGAACCTGACAATCACCAACACCCTGTTTCGGCAAGCTGACAAGTAGAAATCAACTTGGATGCATCCAAGGTCCAAACAGTGGCACCTGATTGATTACATTATCTTCAGCAGACGAGATGCTAGAGACTTCAGGATTACCAGGGCCATGCGTGGAGCAGAATGTTGGACTGACCATCGACTCGTCAGATCTGTCGTCAAACTCTACATCGCCCCCCCTCGTCAGAAGAAGCTTAAGCTCAACCGGCCGTCATTCAACATCGCCAAACTCCACCATTCAGACCACCGAGACCACTTTTTGAACAGCCTGGACGACAAGATGACCTGCCATGGACCACTCACTGGAAGCCCTACACAACAATGGGACCAGTTTAGCTCGATGGTGAAGGAGGCAGCTCAGTCGATACTTGATCCAAAGTAGAGAGCGCACCGGGACTGGTTCGATGAGAATGATCAAGCCATCACCCAGCTCTTAGACGAGATGCAGAAGGCATATTTCCTCCATCTCTAAGCGTGATCACTTCAAACACCTTCAGCACCGAGCTTAGACCACCTTACGCCACACGCAGGATGAATGGTGGAAGAACAAGGCCCAGGAGGTCAAACTATGGGTTGATATGAGAAACTCGAAGATGTTCTTAACCACCATAAAGACAGTGTACGGACCGTCCGAGCCTAACAAAACCCCTCTCCTGTCAACAAATGACACTCTACTGAAGGAGAAGAACGCCATCAACGAAAGATGGAGGGAACACTTCAGCATCCTTCTCAACAGATCCTCTACTGTTAGCAATGAAGCACTGGACCACATCCCTCAGAGACCTACAATAGACAGCCTCGACCTCCCTCCCAGCATGGAGGAGGTCCAGAAGGCCATCAAGCAGACCAGCTCAGGAAAAGCCCCCGGCAAGGATGGGATCCCTGCAGAAATCAACAAGGCTGCTGGACCAGTAACCCTTAACGCCTTCCACAGCCTCCTCTGCAGCATATGGGAGGAATAAAACATTTCCTAGGAATTCAGAGACGCCACAATCATCTCCCTGTACAAAAAAAAGGGCAGCAAATCTGACTGTGGCAACTACCGGGGCATATCAGTCCTGTCTATTGCTGGTAAGATCCTGGCGCGCATCATCCTGAATCGCCTGATCATCAACATCTCTGAGCATAACCTACCTGAAGCCCAGTGTTGATTCCGTCCAGAAAGCAGCACAGCTGACATGATCTTTGCGGTCCGGCAAGTACAGTAGAAGTGCAAGGAACAGAATATGGATCTGTATGCAGTATTTGTCGACCTGACCAAGGCGTTTGACACTGTCAACAGAGCTGCTTTTTAGACAGTTCTTTAAAAACTTGGTTGCCCCAGGAAGTTTGTGACCCTGATCCGTCTATTTCATGACAGCATGACGGGTCTAGTGCTTTCTGGAGGTGAGGCGCCTGAACCCTTTGAGATTACCAGCGATGTGAAACAGGGATGTGTCCTTGCCCCAGTACTGTCTAACCTCTTCTTCACCTGCGTTCTCAGCCACGGTGTCAAAGACATCGAGGACGGAGTATACATAAGGTACAGACTGGACGGATCTCTCTTCGACCTTCGACGCCTCAATGCTAAGACCAAGACAATTCAGAAACTGATCCTAGAGGCCCTCTTTGCCGACTACTGTGCACACATGGCTCATACTGAATCCACCCTCCAGCTCACTTTCGACAAGTTTGCTAAAGCATCCCGCCCGTTTGGCCTCGCCGTTAGCCTTGGAAAAACAGAAGTGCTGTTTCAGCTCAGTCCTCTCACAACAGACCACCGCCCATCCATCTCTATCGAGGGAACGGAACTGGGGACTGTAGAGGAATTTAAACACCTCGTCAGTGTCATTTCCAGCGACGGCTCCCTTGACAAAGAGATTAACGCCAGGATCTGTAAGGCAAGCCAAGCCCTGGGCAGACTGCGAGTTCGTGTGCTGAGCCAATACAACATCCAGCCGTTTACCAAGCTCAGGGTCTACAAGACAGTTGTCCTCACCAGTCTCCTCTATGGTTGTGAGACCTGGACCCTATACAGAAGACACATCAAACTGCTGGAGCGCTTCCACATTCGGACCTTGTGCTCAATCCTGGGCATCAAATAGCAGGACATACTCACTAACCTTGAGGTCTCGGACCGTGCAAAAACCACCAGCATTGAGGCTATGATTCTCAAAGCCCAGCTCAGATGGACGGGGCATATCATCCAAATGGACAGTGACAGAATACCAAAGCAACTCCTCTACGGAGTGCTCAGTAAGGGAAAGAGAAAGCAAGGCAGGCCACTGAAGCGGTTTAAAGACCTCATCAAGGCCAACATCGCCTACACTGGAATCGCAACAAAGCAGCTTGAGGAGTGTGCACAGGATCGCAATGGATGGTGTGCATTGACACGCGAAGCAACAAAAGCCTTCGAAGCACACCGGCGAGCCAATGTCTCTGAGGCTTGCGTTAAAAGGAAGGCGGCAGCAGAGACACCCAAACCTCCAGGCCAGTTTCCCTGCTCCCACTGTGGTCGTGTTTGCCGTTTCCGCCTTGGACTCCTCAGTCATCAACGAACCCACCCACGCACATAGACGTCATCATCGAGACCGATGGACCACCAATAATTATTTTATAAATTATAATTATGTTATAAATTATAGTTATGTTATAAATTATAATTATGTTATAAATTATAATTATGTTATAATCATGTTTGTTATAATTAACCGCCTCCCGGTTAGCTCAATGGATAGAGCGCTGGACTGTTGTGCGTGAGGTCGAGGGTTCGAGCCCCGGCGGGACCAACACTCAAGGTCTTAAAATAATTGAAAAGAATTTGCTACTTTTCTAAATCATCAAGAAATAGTTAAATATTCTAGTCTTCTCGGAAAGGGCCGAATAAATAAAGGTCCCTTCTCCTGTAGGGTTAGGAGCAGGAGACGTTAATTTCACACGGACAAGATTACTGTGTGGTGAATGTCCTCCCCTTGGTGTGGGATGGGTGGGTCTACTGGGGGTGAGTTGGGGGGAGGGGTGGTGCCTCGCATGGACCTTATGTTCCGTTCGCACTAACGCTTCCGGGTCTAGTCACTACCGGTAAAGTCGTTAACAACAACAACAACAACATATATAAATGTATGCATGTGTATATATACATATATATATATATATATATATATATATATATATATATATATATATATATATATATAAGTGTGACTTGATTTCGTAGAACAGTGCTCAATACATAGAAGTAGAGCGAAGTATATATTGTGGGAGGAAAAAGACAAGTAAACTACAAGTTCATCCCTTGATGAGTGGGCGACCACGAAACAGGCTTGTAGGGATGAACTTGTAGTTTACTTGTCTTTTTCCTCCCACAATATATATATATATATAACTAACTGCAGACAGTACTGTTTCGGCCTTCTGGGCCTCATCAGTGCAGTGCTAATGCTAGGATGGAGGAAAACCAATATGGTCACCCCAAACGATCCAACCTTTGTGGTATCGTCTAAGCCATGCCAGAGTGCTCAAACTAGAGTACACTAGCGAGCATGCGCAATTGCAGAGCAATGACTCATCCTAGTTAGAGTGCTCAATTTGGACATGAAAGCAAAGCTTTGTATGCCAAAGAGCTATATCTAACTGCAGACAGTACTGTTTCGGCCTTCTGGGCCTCATCAGTGCAGTGCTAATGCTAGGATGGAGGAAAACCAATATGGTCACCCCAAACGATCCAACCTTTGTGGTATCGTCTAAACCATGCCAGAGTGCTCAAACTAGAGTACACTAGCGAGCATGCGCAATTGCAGAGCAATGACTCATCCTAGTTAGAGTGCTCAATTTGGACATGAAAGCAAAGCTTTGTATGCCAAAGAGCTATATCTAACTGCAGACAGTACTGTTTCGGCCTTCTGGGCCTCATCAGTGCAGTGCTAATGCTAGGATGGAGGAAAACCAATATGGTCACTCCAAACGATCCAACCTTTGTGGTATCGTCTAAGCCATGCCAGAGTGCTCAAACTAGAGTACACTAGCGAGCATGCGCAATTGCAGAGCAATGACTCATCCTAGTTAGAGTGCTCAATTTGGACATGAAAGCAAAGCTTTGTATGCCAAAGAGCTATATCTATGTATATGTATTTATAGATATAATGTGTGGTAGTCGGAAAAAAACAACTACATATACATCCCTAAAGACCTGTTTCGTGGTTGCCCACTCATCAGGGAATTTTAATGGCAGAATAATGCGATACCATCGCTTATGTATTACACTAATTGCTAATTAACATGGTTTATGCAGTGTGAAAAGTGTCAAGTCATCATTTGCGTAGGAGTGCTTTGTTTCTGTGTCGGCAGAAGAGACGAGTTCGTTACGCTTGTTGAGTGTTGATGGGTCTGGGTGGCAGATGATTAGGAATTTCTCTTTAATACATAGGTTGCATCGTTTTCTTGAGCTGTTGAAGGGCAGCTGGGAAGATAAGATGCGCCGGGGGATGTAATAATTGATATTGTTGTCTTTTAAGTGTCCAGATGTGTTTGCTGAATTCGGTGGAGTTGCGGTGTTTTGCGTGTCGAAATAATGAGGTGCGGTTGTTGTAGCGCGACTTAAAGTCGTTTAGAGTGAGCCCGATGTATGTGTCTGTCGTGCTGTTGTCTTTACGTGTAATGGTAGCTTGGTATATGACAGATTGTTTGAGGCAGTTTCCGTCTCGAGGGCATGATTTTTTTTTGTCGGCAGTTGCATTTCTTGTTGTTGTTTGCGGTAGAGGTGTCAGTTGTCGCGGTGGCGTTAGTCTTTACGTGGAAGGTGAGGATTCTTTTGTTGTGGCTGTCGATGATTTGTTTTGTATTGTCCATGCCGCTGTAACTAACTGTACTGTCTGCAAAATTAAGTTTCCCGGGAGACCACGTCTCCGATCACGTAAATCAAATCTTCGATTGCCGTGTTGCCAGCATGGTTGTCCTGATAGTGTAGTGGTCATCACACCTGACTAGTAACAGGGGGACGTGGGGGACGTGGGTTCAAACCCCCTTCAGGGCAAATTTTCTTTTCAAACATTTATTCTATTTATTTATATATATATATATAACTAACTGCAGACAGTACTGTTTCGGCCTTCTGGGCCTCATCAGTGCAGTGCTAATGCTAGGATGGAGGAGAACCAATATGGTCACCCCAAACGATCCAACCTTTGTGGTATCGTCTAAGCCATGCCAGAGTGCTCAAACTAGAGTACACTAGCGAGCATGCAAAGCTTTGCTTTCATGTCCAAATTGAGCACTCTATCTAGGATGAGTCATTGCTGTTGCAATTGCGCATGCTCGCTAGTTTACTCTAGTTTGAGCACTCTGGCATGGCTTAGACGATAGCACAAAGGTTGGGTCGTCTGGGGTGACCGCCTCGGTTCTCCCCCATCCTAGCATCAGCACTGCACTGATGAGGCCCAGAAGGCCGAAACAGTACTGTCTGCAGTTAGTTTACAGTACTGTTTCGGCCTTCTGGGCCCCCATCAGTGCATTGCTGATGCTAGGATGGGGGAGAACCGAGAGGGTCACCCTAAACGACCCAACATTTGTGGTATCGTCTAAGCCATGCTAGAGTACTTAAACTAGAATAAACTACTGAGCATGCGCATTAGTTATATATAAATATATATATTCTGTATACGAAGGAAACCCTAACCCTGTACACCCCAAGTAATCATACTCAAATATAATAAATGTTTGAGAAGAAAATTTGCCCTGAGCGGTATTTGAACCCTCGTCCCCCCGTTACTAGTCAGCTGTGATGACCACTACACTTTCAGGACAACCATGCTGGCAACACGGCAGTCGAAGATGTGATTTACGTGATCGGAGACGTGGTCTCCCGGGAAACTTAATTTTCAAGGTGACAGGGTAGGGGAAGCCTACAACCTCATATGAAACCCAACTAAGGATCTATTAAAGTTACACGACCGAAGTAAACTAAATCACATCTTAGATTTCGATTGCCGTGTTGCCAGCATTGTTGTCCTGATAGTGTAGTGGTCATCACACTTGACTAGTAACCGGGGGACGTGGGTTCAAATCCCGCTCAGAGAAAGTTTTCTTTTCAAATATTTATTCTATTAAGTATGATTATTTGGGGTGCACAGGGTCAGGGTTTCCCTTGTATACAGAATTTTTTTCATTGAAATTAGCCTGTATCCGTAATTGGATCCTTCTTTGTCATCCGCTAAGTTGACTTCGGTCGTGTATGTTTAATAGATGCTTAGTTGGGTTTGATATCGGGTTATAGGCTTCCCCTACCCTATGTCACTTTCAACCTAAACAAAGGATCTTATGAGCCATATTCAAAGCCTAACAACACACCTCTGTATGTGCACCGTGATAGTAATCACCCACCTTCCATCCTAAAGAACATTCCCCTGGCGATCAATTAAAGGCTTAGCGAAATTTCATCGGACAGAGTATCCTTCGACAAAGCAGCACCCATGTATCAGAAAGCGTTAGAAGCAAGTGGCTATAATCATCAGTTAAAATTTGACACAACAACTAAAGACCAGAGGAGTACAGAAGGGAGAGGAAGACACCGAAATATAACTTGGTATAACTCACGTTTTAGTAAGAACGTTGCCACTAACGTGGGAGATAAATTTTTAGGCATCGTAAAAGAATCCTTCTCGCCAGGGCACTCGCTAAGAAAAAATTTTAATAGGAACACTTTGACAGTAAGCTATTCGTGCATGCTAAATTTAGAAAGAAAAAGCGACGCCCACAACAAGTCCACCCTCGCAAATAATTCTCAATCGCAAGAAAAATCATGCAATTGTAGAGACAAACACTCTTACCCGTTACGTGGCAATTGCCTAATTCAAAATGTGGTCTACGAGGGCATAGTTGAAAGTCCCTTGGGAACCGAAACGTACGTCGGCCTTACTGCGTGCCAATTTAAAACAAGATTTAGAAATCATACAGCTTCATTTACACATGAGAACAAAAGGAACGCAACAGAGTTGAGCAAATATATCTGGTCCCTAAAGGATGCTGAAACGGAGTTTTCCGTGACCTGGAAAATAATAACTCGCGCCACGCCGTACTTAAATACCACAAAGAGATGCAATCTTTGCATAGCTGAAAAATTCTTCATCATATGCAGAACAGGGGCGGGCACCCTAAAGAAAAGGAACAAACTGGCGAGTTCGAGCCAGCACCCAACCAAATATTTGATAAGGCTGCTCAAACCACCTACTTAAAAGGATCGTTAGTCAACTAGTATCCAACTGACGAGAGAGGACTGTTCATCCTTTCGAAATAGATCTGTAGTACCAAGTTTCAATTATTATTTTCCTAAATAATTGATTATATATATAGGGACTATGTTTGGGAACACCGTCTCTGAATATCCCTTGACAGACGATGTACATACCAACAAGCCTAACTTAGTTCTAATAATGGTGTTGCTACTGGCCATTTTTATCCTGATCCTTGTGATCGCTTTTGGACTAATCTTCTTTCGAAGACATCGAAGCCACCGTAAGCAATGTAAGTGTCTTGTGTTGTGCTTTCAGTTGTTCCTCATTAAGCCTTTTGTTTCTCGCGGAGAATAACAATTTTCATCTGACTTTACATATTTGTCGTTTCCTCTACTCTTTACCTTGAGTGATCCATATTTTCAGCTAACTGTGCTTGATTATAACAGAATGTGCATACCATCGCCATTACATGCTCTTCGAATAGTTTCAGCAGTTTGCTTCTCATTATTGTATTCTTCACTTTTTGGAAATATTTCCCAAAGAGCTCAACTTTCCTACTTTTTTTTTTTTTTCTGTCAACACTAACAACAACTACAATGCTGAAAATTAACCGATGACTCGATGTTTGGGAATGAAAATGGAAATGATCTTACTTAAAGTAAGTTGAAGATAGATTTCCGATATATATTGAAACACATTTTCATCATTGTTGCTTGTTAATGGGCATATTAGAAGAGAGAGTTCCCTTTCCGGCTCTCGGCTATACTGAGCAAACCACTGCACTGGAAGTTATCAAAGCATTTGTATCCAAAAGGAAAATTAAGCAACGCAACAAGTTGACCAAATAGGAAGTGGAGTTGAATACACTTCGGCATGTCGTTTTGGTTGAGTGTTATCTGTCCCCTTGACAAAGAAAAATTGTTCTAAATTTACAGCAGTTATCTTTGCGTATCATGGCCTTACTAAAAAAAAAAATTAGGATCTGAGATGAAAGTATCTTCGGAACTGATAATATCTAGCAGAAGCCGAATGGATAGTGACAACGTGAACTGATGCAGCAACGGCTGAATAAGTAATTATTTTACTGCTGGACTCTGAAAACAGTAGTCAGAGAAATTATCAGTGAGGGTCATAAACAAATTGAACGTGTTTGATAAGCAATGTACTGCATGAAAATTTAGTAAGGCCTAATTTCTTGTGTCATAGATGACATTTAACCAAAGATCGTGTCACATGCACCTTCGAGAAGCCTTCGAGCCCCATACAGACGCCACTCGACCCTGTGCTTATTCAACAAACACAGAGCCCTACTGAGCTTACCGCTCGCCTAAACCTTTCACGGAGGGAATCTGAGCTGGCCACCTATGAGACAGTGAGCAAATGCATAAAGGAGTGCGAGTATGATGACATTGATAAAGCTCGTCGAAAGTCGAGGTCAGTAAGCGAGGACTCTTTAGATGTTCAAGAGCGAGCACGAAACACAATGGTGAGTGGTGAGAGAGGAATAAAGCAGCCACCCAGTTACCATGATGAAAAAGAAGAGAACAAAGATCATGTTTACGCTGTACTTCGCAAACATAGAAAAGGTAGAGCCAGTTCTGAAGAGAGAGCCCTAACAAAGTGTCCTGGCCGCCCTCAGAAAGGAACCAGTGGGTTACCTGTGGACCGAGCGTCATCTGTAGGGCTTGAAGAGTACACAAAGGCCACCCTGAACGAGACACCCCAGGCTGGCGAGAACGCAGAACAGTTGTATGCCAGTTTTGACGAGACAAACAAGAAGGATCATGTTTACGCTGTCTTTCACGAACAAAGGAAAGGAAGAGACCGCTCTGAAGGGAGCGCTCTCATAAAATCTCCGGGCCGCCCACAGAAAGGAACTTGTGGGTTATATGTTAATCAGGCATCCTGTCTCGGGATCGAAGACTACACAAAGGCCTCCATGAACGAACCACCCCAGGCTGGCAAGAACGCAGAATGCTTGTATGCAGTTGTTGACAAGACAAACAAGAAGAAGAAAGCGCCACAGGTAACATATTTCACCATCTCATGTAAGAATTATCTTCTTGACTAGAAGGGTCTACCTACTTCAGCGCTGTTTGATATGAGAAACCAATGTTGATATTTCTACTTCCTCGATTCACAATAGATACAGATGATAATCAAGCGTGCAGCGAGAGCACGGGAACTGAAATAATTTTTGAGTTTCCTTTGAAAAATACTAACGCCTTATTAACCAAGTGTGAGTGCCGTAGTGGGGATATTATCCTAAGGGAGTAAGGACCATGCAAAGACAAAAACATAAACATACAACCGAGAGCCACTACTCTTAAGTACGGCTCCAGAAAGCGACGTTAGTGAATAGCTTATTAGAAGGCACTCAAACTAAACTAGTTCAATTTGAATTTTCCGGTTTTCGTAACCGAAAAAACACTGCTAGTGATACTTACCGTGGAAACGGTCCGTACAGTGCATGGTAAAATACAGACCAAATTATAACCAAATCAGGACGCTCAGATTTAACTCAGGACTACTTTGAGATATAAACATGTACATAGAAACAAACAAAGAAAGAAACAACGAAAAACAGAACAAATAAAAAGGCAAAAGGAAACAATGCAAATCACAGCAAAATAAACTAGAGCTTTAATAAATAGAAAAATAAGAAATGAACGACCAGGTCAAACCATTTGTTTGTTTGTTTTTTTTTTTTGTTCTGTTTTTTTTTTTTTTTGCTATTTTTCTTTTCTTACTGCTATGTTGATACCTTTATTCAGTGTCGCTGTTTTCACAAATTGCCTGTAAGATATCATTTACCTTACTCGTTTAATGTTTGATCCAGGTGCCCGCTCCCTACCTTGGTCATGTGTACCCAGTTTTGGTCCATTCCCCAGAAAACAGTGCCTAGCTTGTCAAAGAACAGGCCTAAACTTTAGACGCCCACAATGATAACGTCAAGACTGCAAGCGTGAAGATATCACACTAGAGTCTTGAGGAAACAAAGGAGGGGGAGCATTGGTGAACTCTGTTTGTTTTTAATCCTAAAAAATTGTTAATGATAATCATGAAAGGTTCATTCAAAACTTAAGTAAAATAATAACATTTCATTGTTGTGGAGACAGTGATCAGTAATCATTTGTTTTATAACTTTAAATACCGAATTATTCTAGTGAAAATAATTTTCAGTGGATTGTACTAGGATAATTGTAACAACCTCAACTGTCGTGTAGCAGAATGCTAAGGATAGTTCTCGTTAAGGTAAATATAAAACGGAGAAAATCAGTATTACTCCATAAGTTGAACTAGTAATAAGTTCGAAATCGGCGTTTCGCGCATGGGCCTACCGAGGGAAAAATTTTAAAAGTTCGATGCACTTTGTACTTAGTGTTTGGTTTCATGCAAAAGAGAAGCTTAAGATTTCGCTCCACATACAGTCAATATATCGAGTTAAGTGTAAAAACTTGCAAATATCCCGATGGTTTTTGTCCTTTCAAAAAATTAAAATAAATTCTCGAGTTCTGCTGATATTAAATTAAACTACAGCGTCGAATTTTTCAAATTGTAATACCCGTTTTAGCATTTGTATTACAAATATCACGTTATGGTCTATCACAAAAACAAAAAGGGCTAAATAAGTTAACAATTTGATTTAATCAATGGGAAATATTTTATAATATGGTTAAAGCATTTGCTATACGCATTTACCCTACTAATCAAAATGACACAATTATCTATCAATATATGTTGGATGGAAGGGTATTCCGGCAATCTTTTATTTGGTTAAAATATGTGAAATGAGTAATACTTAAATCAGTAAGTTCTGAAATTCAACGAATCACTTATCCTTCAAACTTGACCATCACTGTAAATAGCATTTAGTAACAACAGCTCGGCTAACGCAGCTTTCAAACGTCAAGCATGCGGGAGAGAATCAACTCTGGCCGGCAATGCGCTAATTTCCCGCGCTAAATTTGAAAGGATAATAACAACTGAAAATGTGCCAAATGTGAAAGGATTACAGCAACTGTCCTCAAAAATCCAAAATTGAAACGTTCATAGAAATATGTATAAGGAGACAAAAGTAGGGAAAAAAGAGCTGTCCCCTTTCAAAACATCGTGACTTATGGGCTTGACTAGTTTGTAACTTGTGCGAGACAGTTTGGTTCTACCAGCCTGAAAGCATGCCACATGCGCAAACGTTTGACCACTGTGTTCACTCAGCTGCGCCTTGTAAAAATTTTTTTTGTTCTCACCGTATTTCGTGGTTATCAGCGATCTATTACTAAACAGAGGCACGGCAACTTGGCGTTCATTTGCAAATTAGATAGCCATGATTACAAAGTTTCCTATTGCATCACACACTGTATTATCTATTCCTTTCTAACAAAGTTTAAGACCGAAAAAAGACGTGCAGAAACGAGGATCAATTGGTAGCAGTGGCATATTGAGTTCTCGAGGTAAGAATCGGTCGTATTTTACTATTCCAATAGACAAAGGGACAAAAACTGCATTGCGATTATATGAAAATTCTCAAAGTTGTCGGGGGCTGAATTGTGATATTCGACATTGTGCAGTAGACTCACAAAAATTCGATATCCGCGTTTCAAAAATTTAAATCTTACCTTCTAATAGCATCTTAAGCCGATCTTCAGTTTTTACTATTCGTCGATGTTGTGTTAAGTTCTACGTGGGTTGGCCGTTATCCGTGTCCCTAACGGTTGGCCGGTTGACGCAGGTCTTATCGTTCTTTCGATAAAAAATATCCTCCTTCGGTGAAACTCTGAAATCTAGAATAAAGATATGATTAAAAGTTACTTTCTTCGAAATCAAAGTCCGCTGAGACCTTTTAATTAATTTTTCAAGCGATTTGGGGATTCTTACAAAAACTAGTAGTTTTCCATGGCTCAGGAGTGGACCCTAACGCAAAGCAAAGAAAAAAATAAAAATGAAGAAGTTCTTGAATTCAGAATTATCAACGTACATTTAAAATGCCTCGTATAAAAAATACCAATACATCGAACTGAAATTATTTGAAGGAGAGTTTCCAACCGCCGGCAAAGCGGTCGAGTGATGATATGAATAAATCAATATATTTTTTTAATATTGAGCTCTATACTCTAGAGTTTATAAAGAAACAACTCCCTGTTAGCTCAACTGGTTAGAGCGCCGGACTGTTGTGCGGAAAGTCGAGGGTTCAAGCCCTGAACCAACACTCAAGGTCTTAAAATAACTGACGAGAATGTGCTACCTTTCTATAATATCAAGAATGGATAGACATTCTAGTCTTCTCGGATAAGGACGAATAAACCGTAGGTCCCGTCTCCTGCTTCTATTAATTAGTTAATTTGGTTAGGCAGAAGACGTTCAAGAACCCACTCACGAGACTACAGGTCGACACTATTACGGTTATGCGCGAGCCAGAAAAAACCTGCCAGGAAAAAAAAAACCCTTCAGGAAAAAATATGACACGAATTCTTGGAAGAGACCATGGCCCAAACTCAAAGCAGTTAGCAGCCCATCCTACGAGGCTTCACAATTAAACAAATAAGTTTGGAAAAATAAATTTGGTATCAACGAAGGGGATGGTTTTTAGGTCCCCCTTTAGACCACTGCATCATTACCCATGATACTCTGGCCTTAGGCGCAGGTCCGTCATATCTCGCGCCGACAAAATATTTATTTCTGCCTATTCGTAGACTCAATCGTTAGAAATACCATTTTTCAAGCAATCCTTTTCAACGGAACATTCAGTATATCCCTCAAATATATATCCTGCTAGTTATATCCTGCTAATTTTTTCCCCTAACTTCCACTATCTAAGGTTCTTTATTCCTCCCTTGTTTACCTAGTTTTCCTATCTTCCCTCCTTAGTAAAAATAAGTAAATGATAATAATAAATAATAATTTAGCAATGGCTCTTCTTGTCCACTGTTTCCAGATCGAATAGGAATTTGGAATGGTATAGCAAAACAAAGGCGCCATAAAGCAAAGTAAACACCTGCAAGACTCTCCCTTCGTTTAAAAATGTGAATCATTTGCCTATGCTGAAAGGAGATAGTTCCGGGGGAATATGTACCTTTGAGCCAATGTATACACGGGTGCGTTTAATTCTGTTGTCTGCATGTAGATAGAGAACAAAGAAATGCCTAATCTATTTAATTTTATTGGCTACAGAAATTTCAAAACAAAATGCGAAGCAAAAGCCAGAAAATACACTCTTAACCTCTTCATCATTTCTACATTTCGCCCCTTATCCATTTAGTTTCCCCATCTTCACTCCTAAAGCAAACCTTAGATTGAGCGAAGCTAAGCGAGCGATCACTAGACTGTCCCGTTGTCAGGGATGAAAGTAAATTTGAATAATTTACATGTTGTGAAATATCTTAAAAAAATAAATTGATAATTCATTTTCAAAATGGACTTTTTGCCTTTCAAGCCCCATGTCTTTATCAATCTTTTGAACATAACTTTACAGAAACCATCAGATTTTTAGTAACTTGTGACCGACAGAAATACTCAACGAAATAGCATCGCTTCTCTAGTTCTGCATATCATAGTGATTAATTTTTTTTTAATCGTAAGTGAGAAACGGACAAGTTTAATTGCATGCGCGCATGCCTGAAATCTACCGAGTTATACCGTCTTATCCTAATAGTTCTCTTTATGTCCTTGTATACGTAATGTCAACATAGAGTATCCTGGTCATTTGAAAGGGGAGGGAATCAAATAGAAATAAAAACAAGACAATAAAGCTTGAAGCTTTTATTGTAAAAAATTGTGCTCAATAATCCAACTCCACCAATCTCACTCTTGACCGCGCGTGTGCCTCGATTTAGCATAAGGGCATAAGGAATATCATCTTTTTTTCTTGTAGTATGCCAAATGTTTACGACAGAATTTCAAGCAAATCACGTTTGTCATGGTCACGGAGCGCTTCAGTCATATGCTTATGGCAGATCCTTTCGTCGAAATGGAGCCTAGTCAACAACAACTACCACAACAACATTTAGGAAAATTTCACTTGCAGTAGACAAAATCATACACCGAATGTAAATATGGCGTCCAATTTGAATTTCCATTGTTCTGGACTGACTAGTCTCATCTTCACGTGGAAATACAAAAGGATTATCACATGTGTGAGAGTCTAGTCACTCCAGAACAATGGCAACTCAAATTGGACGCCATATTTGTATTCGTTGTATAGAAGGCCGATTAAGCTTAACGGAGCGCGGTGCTTCTTTAACAGAGCATTAGTTTCTCAGTCACCCGCACAATCATTCTCGCCTAGTTTGATTTGTTCGGTGTTGCTCGATTTAAGTAAAAACGAAAATTGTATTGCGTCGCAACTTTTCACCGATTTCGTCAGAATTGATTATTCACGTAAAGGTATCAATCTTTCAAAAATCGTATCATCCTTTATGTTTTCCCAAAATATTGTTTTAACGTCACCATAACGGTATTTTTTTTTAACCATAATCACTGAAGGGAGTTTCGCCGGCGCTAGGAGAAATCGCAGGAAAAATTCAGCCAGAACATAAGAATACTATTTTGCTGCTGAAAGACTCAAAGTAAATTGAAAAAAAATGAAGGTAAAAATTCAAACGTGGCTGTTTCTAGAATGAATCACCACCTGTCACAATCCTATCAAAATAGATTGTAATTACACGTTACGGAATTTGCTGAGAAAAAACGAACCCAAATTAAAAAAGATAGTAATAATCACAATCATCATGAAGTTAGCAGTTATATGTAATCACAGGCAAGGAGCTGAAGCATTCGATAAGATATTTCAGAGGTATGGCTCAATAGGTCTGATAAAGCTATCAAATGTGGGAAAAGGACTTTTTAGCCATCGTGCGTGAATTGTAGCCTATTGACATACTACAAATTCTGCTACGAATTTGTTTCATTCTTCTGGATTCGAAGTCTGATCGATAGGTGCGTTTAACTTCTTATTTATTTAAACCAGCTTACGAGTAGCCGTACACCAACCCCACTCTTCCCCCCCCCTCCTCCACAGAAAATAAAAAGAAAGAAAGAGGAGTTGCAAAATAACAGGTTTAACTTCAACTTGAAAGTGGTTTTCTATTTAATTATCTATGCTTATCAGTGGAGGTTGACACGTTGCAGAAAAATCGGTGAAGCTAGCCAGCAGTCGCCGGTACCGGTGACATCAAGAAAAGATATAAGCGAAGCTCGTACGATTCACTGACTGTACGGTCTCACGCGTATACCCTTTGAGCGAACGGTGGTATCTTAACTCGAAGTCGTTTACCGTCGTTTCCTTTAATTTTGGCTCATTTCCCAAACCGAAATTATCATTCACGCTCGATAAAATATCATATTAACTGATCCTGACATCTTACTCTACATCTAAAGAAGAAAACGTTCCCTATCTTCGAAAAAACTCCTTCAAAACATGATGAACATCGACGGAGGTCTTCAGCTGCTTGAAAATATCATTGACTAGCACTAGTGCTGATCGCCTTGCACGTTTTGAGAACATCCCTTCCTCCCTTCCTACTCCCTCACCCGAACTGGTTCCTAAATCCTCTTGAATAACCTCTGACGGGCAGTGCCAAGGATTTTCAATCAAATGAACGCTAGAAAATAAACTAATAATATATTACATTTTTATAGGGGTGGATGGAGAGTTGGTGTGCGATATCCGACATGACTTGAGCAGTAGACCAGACTAAGTACTTAAAGAGATCCAAGTTTCGACCTATTAAATCCTACCTTCGAATTCAGAGAGCATCTTATACCCATCTTCAGTTTTGGAATCTGTAAATTGTGTGCTTATTGAAGGGGTCATTGTTGAGACAGGTCCTGAAATTAAGAGTTCGAGTCAGGCTCCTTTAAAATCAAAGTACACAAAGACCTTTTAATCATGCATTTTGATTTGTACCTTAGTAAGCAATAATTGACATGATTATTAACTTACTGACTTCCTTTTCACACATATATCCTGGATCGCTATTGTAAAATTTCGCTGTACATCTTATGTTATTATACTTCCCATCGCTTAGCATCACCACTTATTTTCCTGCTTTAGGATTGTGTGGTCCATATAGACTCCAAAGTTTACCAAGTGACGTCTCGTTGACGCAGGGTATCCTTTTGCTTAACCAGCACCACGATCCCTCAACATCTTCCAGGCCAATAAACCAAGGCCGTTTTCTTTGAGCGAGTTTTTTGGTCAAGTTTATTCTTCCTCGGTTTCCATAGAAATCTTCTATTCTGTTCGCTGCATTTTTTCATGGCTTCCCTCCAGTCTGTCTCTTCTTCGTTGAAATATATCTGCAGTAGTTTATAACTCATGACAGCCAACCGATTTTCAGAGAAAAATGACAAAGAAAAGTTTAATTAAAATTATGCATCATCTAGGAACAAACCATTGGACACAAGAAAACTTTTTAACTCACCATGATACAAAAAATGGATTACGTAGACTAAACTGCGAATTTCCAGAACAAGGTCACTTCGCAAAAGAGGTGGCATTCCTTCTCCTGTCCCCTTTACGCCCAATGTTTGATGAGATAAGGGTAAATTTGAACTCTTATAATAACGAGTATAGATTCGAAGTGATTTATCGGCAACCACTCTCCTTAGCATTTCCGATGACGTTTTTGCTACCTTGCGTTACGTCAGCATTCTTGGACATGCACGTTAGTTTGTTATTGGTAAACGCACGGTGCGTTTTCACAGCGCTGAAAAGCGTGAATTTGTATATATTTTGCATTTTTCTTCCCCTTTCTTTAGATATTTAGCCAATGTGAATTTTTCGCGGTTTTGACAGTTAACTAAACTTGTCTAAGCTACACGGTCTCCGCTCTTACAAGCGATTCTCACCCGCGCGGGTACAGCAGGATTATTTATAACTCATTTAAAGCTAAAACTATTCCCACATGAAATTATATATTTTTTGGCTCTTTCACTGGTTTTACAAATGCACAGAATGTAAAACGTTTTTCTTGAAGTTCCTCAGCGCCGATTCGTATGGTATTAAGTTTACATATTCCAATATCCTTTTCGGAATTAATCCCTAGCCCATCTATCGATCCTGTTCGTTAATTCTTATCAAATGAATGCAAACATACAATAATTTCAATGAAAAAAATCAAGTACTTGGAGAAAATCCCCGCTTGAAAAATACATATCTAGTGTGGGTGCAGTTTCGATTATCTTCATTAATTTTTTCTTTTTTTTACAACGAAAAATATATATGTTGTCAGTCATATTCGAATTTGGAAATTCAAAGTATGATTACATACTCTATAAACAATGTGCTTACCATTGGTGAGTTTCTCTTCAGTAATATTAATAACACTAATAGCGAAAAGAAATATAGTGCAAATAGCAGTCCTTGTGATACTTCATAGACTCAAACTAAACTTAGCGCTGGTATTGTCGACACTTTTCGTAATTGTTGAAATCCAAATGTTATCAGACGTTTATGGAACAGAGCTAATAGAGACTTTTTCTTTTGCCAATTGGCAAAACTCTCCATAGTTATTTCTATGAACCAAGCGCTTCATTTTGCTTCTACAATAGCAGCACAAAACAAACCGCTGGTTTTGCTGCTATAGATAACATCATCGCCATCGCCAAAAAAAAAATTTCTCTTGGCATTAGTCCGTCACTACAACTGCAACGTACGTAACCACAATTTAATGAAATATTTCGCGAGCGGAAAACCCTCTTAATTTGGGAAGAGCAGGACTAGAATCGGTAACTAAGTTGAATCAGAATAGGTTTGGCAATTAATAATGTTACAATAATTCAAGAGTGTGAAACACTATGGTAAATCATATCATCGAGTTCTTCAAAAATTTTATTTGGCAGTTTTGATACTTATAAAGAAACGAAATGTAAACGCCTGATGAAGTCAAAAACATAACCGAGTTACCCAGCCTCGTCACAAATGAAATCCTTGTGGCCAGTTTTCCCGACGAATACAACGTCACCTATACACGCGTGATTATTCAGACGAAGTGCTTTATACAGGAAAATCAATTAAGGAAAATTCAATAAATGATTTCAAGTGATTTTAAATCTTAATTTGTTCATGCTCACACTCACAGACGCACAAACGACACAAACAAGTTGCGATAACAACAAGTTACTAAGTAAGGAAGATACTACTTAAACAATCAGCGGATTACCTCCGAAAAGCGAAACTTTAATAACTAGTAAGATTTTCCCGGGCACTATAACGTGCAAGCATTTGATCTTTAACCTGCAATAAAGAAAATAAAATAGTGTTGTAGCTTTAATTTTACACGTGTAATTACATGTCAGATACGTGTAGCCTGGACTTGAGACGATGTTTGTCAAATTCGTTTTCGTCTGCATGTGTAAATACCACGGTCCAACGTGTATAAAAGTATAAAAGTTTTATTAAGGTAATCCCTGGTCTGCTAAAATTGCCGGTGTTATAAAGATATTGTCGCTGATTTTACCAACAGAAGTTGCGGATGAAAGTCGGTTTTCATTTGTTTTCTGTTGTTGTTAGTTTTCTGTTAGGAAAATGAGTCACGTAGTTCATAGATGTAAATTTAGGAAGTCTTGCCATATCGAAAATAAAAAAAAAGAAAAAAAGAAAGAAAAAATAGGGGGAAGACTTTGAGATTTCCGTCAGCTGTCTTCCTTAAACACAATTAAAAAATTCGATTTCAGCCTTTTAATGAACAATGTCGGCGACTTTATGTGCGCTAAACTATAATCTACAGGATGTTTTATTGACCGACATTTGCATTATATCTCTTTTTATGTTTGGTATTACTAATGCTGCTGATTATGAAAAACAAGTCACAAATGGTGAGCACTTTTGTCTTTAGTATCTATTGATACTTTTGCATTTTGCTCAAGCCTTATAAATTTTGCACAAGCTTTATAGATTTTTCACAGGCTTTATAAACCAATATATTGCAAACATCTCGTTTTCCTTGTTATTTTAAGTCGAGTTAGGAGAGGATACATTTTTCGTTCTTTCTTTTTATTCTACTCTATAAGGCAATGTATCTAAGTAATGGCAGCGATTTCGTACAAACCAAAAAACTGAAACAGAATTTATTTACTGATGACTAAGGGAGAAAATCAGCACATGCCATTGGAAGTTATAGTTTAGGTCTTACGGCAACGGGATAAGAGATGTTCAAACGAAACCAATATTCTCATAATTCGGACGCATAGTGCTATCTTGGCTTAAGGTAGACATCTTATGATAAGTTTTGAACTCGACTTCCATTTTCTTCATTTGGCCATCCGCGCTTGTTGACTTCCTTAAAGCTGTGTAAACAGGTGCTCTATTTTCCTGTTCAAAGACAAACAGACGAACAGAAAAAGTTTACTTAGTGCGGCACATCATCAGTAAAAAAATGTGGAACTCCACGGTAAGTCTGTTCATGACCATTGCACTAAACGTCTCCGCATGAACAGTATCAGTTAGACGAATATACACTGTATTGACAAGTGCTCAAATTTCCTTATCAGTAGTGTATTGTAGAGATAAATTTAAGCCTTCGCCTCGGAGAGTTCATACTATCCGTATGTTCTTGTTATTTAGGTTCGCAGAGTCAACACTACCACCAGTGCTGCTGTAATTTACCTGAAAGAAATCTGTTTTTTAAATCGCTGTTTCATTGTTTAGGAGAGGGAAGATCGATAAATTTGGCTAAAATGCACTTATCGTATTTCTTACCTGCATTCGACTTGTGTCTAGCATGGCATATTGGCTGTTTTCCTGAGCTGCTTGCAGCCCCTTGTTCCCTCCCTCTTTTCCATTGACGCTATTTTTCAGCGTCGGACGAAGAGTTTTCCTGATAATTTTTGGTTTCACCGTATCATAATAGACATCATTTACACCTGAGAGGAGACACAGCATATGAGTTAAAAGGCGTATTTTACCATCGCAAAATCAAAAAAGTCTTCTATTTTAATACTTCCTTACGTAATAACGACTGCACACCATCACGTTTGTGAAAGTTTTTACGTTGCCTTGGCTATGAGAGGAGCTTAAGGCCTTGGATTCGCTACTCTTTTTGTGTATTCTACCGCATACATTAATTATGTTAATTACCTTGGAGCCCACAGTTTGGAAAGAAAGCCAACATAAACACTGTGATGGCGTCGTTAAAGTCATAAGCCACTATACTTAACATTTTTACGAAGAGTCTGCACACTTACCTTTACGTTCTGAGTACCTTGACCGCAAAAATCCAAAAAGAAAAACTGCCGTCATCATCACAATGATTGCTCCTTGGACAAAGACTACTACTAGCCATATCAGAGAACATTCGGCAGACTGGTCGCACATCTTTGGAGAAGGGTGAAGGGAGGTCATAAGAGGCTCTGCGGAATTTGAACAGATTTCATTTCGTGAGACGTTCAGTCTAGTCGATTTTAACACCAGTCCATCCTTTTTCAGAGGGAAACTTCAAGTATTTTTTACCTTATTGTCAAGCAGTATGGACTAGAAAAACTGGGAGTTTGAGGAAAAACCCTTCTTCGATAACTTAAAGATACTGACTTCTGGATTTACAGTTTATATCTTCTTATGAGTGAAGCAAGAATGGCAGAACCTATTTTGGAGGTTGAAAGTCCCAGTCAATTGCACCCCATTAATTTTTTTTTTTTCTATTCTTAAAACTACTTTCTTCAACCTCACCAAAAAGTACACCTAATGGTTTCTCTTGCTAGGAATAATCAATGAGTGCAACGCAACTTAGCGCACTTCTCGCTGTTTCTCCGAAAACTCCGTTTAAAGTTTTTTGCCGTGATTGAGTGCTCGTGCTCGTGCGAAGTAAGTAACATACATTGCCTTGCCGTATCGGAAACCTGTGACCGATTTGACTAAACATTGTCAATCCCAGTACTAGCAATACCTCAAGCAAGAGAGCCGCGAAAAAAAGCTCAAACGAACCAAGGTAAAGTGCAAACACCTCTTTTAGTAGTACTGTGCGACCAGAAGAATGAGACCTCTTTATTGGGAAGTATCATGCACCAGAGACTAGCCATTATTTTTCATAATCAAAGTTTTTGTGAGACTTGTGTAAAGCCAATTGCGGATGCTATTTTGATAGCCTCTTTTTGTTTGTTTATTTGCTCGTTTGTTCTTGTTTAATTCCCACGCCTGTTCTCTTTTCTCCTCTCATTCCCAAGCTACGCTTTTTACCAAAAGCTTATCTCGCTTTCGAAGATTAAAGTTTAGGAGAATTCCAAGATTTATTGACTATATCAACACTGCGAAGATTCGAAGCGCAAAATTACAACAACGCAGCAACTCTTAGACCTTTATGGTAATCAGCCTCCAATTTTAAGATGTTGTACCAAAAACTACACCAAAACCATGAACTTATGTGATACCTTCCGCCTTCTAGTCTCTCTAGTTTAGCCTTTTAAGTTCCTCGTGTTCAGTGATCTTTGCGAGAAGGGCCGGAAATCCTTCAGAGACCACAAAAGATTTACGCCACTGCGAATAAGTAGTTCCAATTATCTGTTACTAATTAATGCCATGATAAATTGTTGTCATACAAAATCGGAATACCAAAAGTGCAAAGAAACAAAGGTGGTTTAATTGATGAAACTAATCCACACTCAGTCACTAAATTGTAACGTTTCTTTTAAAGAGGCCAATGAAATTTTCCGTTTTCATCTCTTTCAAATGCACTAGCAAAGAGTAATGCCGTTTTACTATATCATAATAAATGCCAGAAACTCATGCAAATCTCACTTGTGTGGAGGCTATATGGAAATGAGCTCGAAAAAACAGTTTACCCAAAACGCACCACGGTCGAAGGCCGCATACCACATGTGTTCGACACACGGTGTATGTCTGTGTTAAGTGGTGAGGGGTTGATAAGTCAAGCCGTCGATAATTATAACGCCAACAGTTGCTTGTTATGGCCGTCACGTTCCCTGATTTTTTCTCTGGCGAGAAATAATCAATATTACAGTGTAAGGGTTTACCTGAATGTTGCTCTGAATGAGTTGTTGCCGTAGTTGTTGACTCGAGCAGTTTTCGATGCTTGGGATCCTTCAGTCAGTCCTAAAGGGGAACAATAAATCAACTTCAGCAAGTGATTCACTAGCAGCATTCTCCAAGAAAATTAAACGCTCTTCTTACATATAAAATTATACAAATACTGTAAAATCAGTATGGTGATGATGATGAAGATGATGGTAAATTACAACAGAACAGAAAAAGGTACGAAATATATTGGGATTTAAAAATTGTTTGTAATTTTCTTTTTCAATTTTTGATGGTTTATTTTCCCTTTTCCAATACATAGTTTTAAAGGACAAGTCGGGGCGGAAGCTATGCCACTTTACTTGATTTACTGTTACATTCAGCACTGATTCACATGATCATATTTGTCGAGTCAACTTTACCACCGTTAAAACACTGACGATTACCTGTTTTGGTAGACACCGTCACATTTGCTGGTTTTTTCTCTGGGGCGGAATAAGAAAGTTTACTAATTAGTGCAACCGTGGGGTTCGCCTATACATTTGTAAGGGATGCAATACTAACAATACGGCAAAAATGTATCTTTATAAACATTTATGGAGAAATACATAAAGAAATGAATTCAAAAAAAAAAAACAAAACAAAAAAAAACAAAAACGAAGACAAAAAAATAGGTTGTTACGATAGGTTGTTCTTGACTCAGTTAAGATCCAAAGTGTATATTTAGAGAATTCAGAAAATTGCATAACAAGAAGTCATTACTGACCCATTTTTAAGATCCAAAGTGACTTGCTACCTAACATTCACACTATGTTATGTATTTTTTTTCAACTTCTTCCTCGGTGTAACCGAGATATAATGGGCCGTAAATACGATTGACCTACACGTATTCTGTTCTCAGTTTCGTATAATGTGAATTGAGGGTCTATTACCTCCCCAATCTTTACATTCACATATGAACCCCGAGGTCACGAGGGGTGTAGAACCGTCGACACTATTATAGCGCCCAAAGCACTTAAGATAATCCTTGTACATTGGCGCGCAGTTCTCTTTAAAGTGTCCGTCGTGATGTTCACCTAATGCCCAAGGCCAGTCTTCTTTTCTGGATGCATTCATTGTGCTGTTATCGCTCAACCATCTCCACCCTCCAGTTGTATCTTTCCTCAAGCCTATGAAGTATTCTTCGGTTGTCATTGTCTGGATGGTTTGATTTCAGGAAGTTCCATTCCTCGCGACTCTCAATAGAAACGAGGCTATATCCAGACCGTTCACAGATTTTTTTTTACTTCTAGACCAACTGTACCGGTTACCACTGTTCGTTTTGAAAATGTACCCGGGACTACTACAGTTCTTCAGGTCACCTGAAAGTAGAATTCAATAAAGACATATGTTATCTGTTAGCTGTTATTCGTTACATATGTTATCTGTCAGCTGTTATTCGTTGCGGTGGCCAATTTACAATTTCAACTTAGTTGATATAACCAAATTACCTCGTTATCTGTTAGCTATCGACCTCGTCAGCCCAAAAAACATAGCAGTAAGTTGAGAAACAGAAACAAACTAGCTCGAGGCTGTTAGTTTTTCAGAGCAAAACAGCATTCAAAACTATTTGGGCCTGTAACCCATTTTAAATGCATTCAGAGACGAACGGCGCATTTTGGTCGCTATGCGTTTGGATCTAAAATGGAATTGATTAATCTTATTATTATTATAATCATAGAAATAACTTATACCCCTTACCAAAATGTCTAATAGAATACTTTTATCTAAAGCATATTATAGGCTAGTTTTAGTCCTGGCGCTGGTCGAAAGAAAAAGTACAATACCCCGCCACTCTTTTCAAGCCTTAACCTGCACCTATGTGCCTTTAGATAACATATGAAAATAGACAAGGCTTAGGCTTACATTAAAATAATGATTTTTATCTAATATTTCTGCGCTTGGCCTAGTGCGTGTGTGCGAACATCTCAGTCGGGTAATGAAAATAATTAACCCTCGCTATTACCTTATTTGGTGCTTTTCGCTGTGCACTGCTTTTTATTTCGTTTTGTTTCTATTCCTCTAGAAACATCTTGAACTCAAATGTCATCGACGGATTCACAATGGAATTAACGACTGTTACAATTTACAGAGTTTTGTTGTCTGCGGATTTTTTTCTCAATTAATATTTTCCCCAAATTAACCAAGATTTAACTAAGGAACTTTGATAAATCAACTAAGTAACAGTTACCCCGTAACGACAGCTGAGAACGCAGTGACATCATGAATAACATTTAAAAGGAAAACCGACTTCCTAAATCAGCCCGTTAGAAAGCCGTTCAGAACAAAAAAACCCAAGTAAAGAACATATTTAAATTGCGCCCTGTATGAGAATTATTCGGATAAATTCGAGCCATTGAAAATGTCCATATCTTAACACCAGGTATTTTTTCTAGAATAACAATCCATCTGGTTTACTTAGTATGTTTTCATGCATATATTATTTTCTGGGGATTTAACGGGAATTTTTGGGTTTTAAACACAGTAGATGGGTCCTTTAATAAATTAGTTCACGTCACGCACGCTATCATAGAATTACAGGTTACATTTTCCAATTTAACATCACTGCTTCAAGTAATATTAATAGCAACACTCTCTAAACGGATGATAAGAAGTATTTTGGATTTACATTACTATTTTAGTATCGATCGTGACTTAAGGTAGACTACTAAAGTGATTTTTTTTCTCTTTTTCCTCGTTGCTGCGTTACAAAACAATAGGTCGCGAAGAGTCAGCTTTCAGTGGCAGTATTTCTTAGGACGGTGTGAACATCCTTTTCTCCTAAATGCTGTTTCATGGTATCTTTGAGCATAAAAAGCCTCAAATTGCTCAATTAAGGCGTCAACCATTGGTTATTGACGTAAACTTCGTACATAACTGAGTTCGCTTCATTTGTATTGTTAGATGGAATTTTGGAAAATGTGCATATTATAACGGACTGGCGGTATTGGACGTTTGCCAAAAGTACTCCTATACCCTATTTTAGTTAGTCAGAATGAAAATGTCATAGGGAAGAGGGTGGAATTTTGCCCTGAGCCGCCGAGATTAAAGTTGCATATTTACAGTCATGGCGGCAAAGGTAAAGTAGGTGTCAAAATGAAAAATAAGTTTGAGTGTCGAAAAGCCATTAAAAAAGAAAAACGTACGTGATTTGTTCTCACAAAGGATCTATATAAATATGAAAAGCAAATGAAAAATTCCTCAAGCTAGAGCTTTGTGAAAAGACGAGTTATTTTTGATGATCAGCGTTGTTAAAAACAGGCCTTTAAGCGCTGACGGGATTTTGCTAAGAAAAAATAACAATTATTTCACAATATTTCGATAAACCAATGTGGTTTCAATTGCTTTTAGACATATTAATGGGAAAAGTTTTAAATAAAACCATGTTTTGAGCCGAAATAAGGCGGAACGCTTTTAGAGAGACTACAGAAAGACATGTGTACCAGTAAGACTATTTCCATACATGGTTCCGCATAGTATATGGATGGCAAAAAGCATCGCAAAACACGAATTAACCATTTTTACTTCTTGAGGCCTCCCACCAGATGATCAATCTTTAAGGGCGATGTTTTAAATAAATCGCGTTGTAATATTGGCATCAAGCGCTTCAGATCTAAACATACAGTACATGTAAATCATGGCTGTCAGCATTATTATTGATATGCTCACGGGCACTGGGCATGAAAGCGTGTGGTAACCTTTATATTAAAGTAGGGCAGAAAGTTTCTTTAAAAAAGCTTTAAATCAAGGCTCATGCCAATCATTGTTAACACTACACTTGAAGGGCAGAATTCATCCAAAATACTTTAACCTGAAAAATAAAAATTAATAAATAAAACGGGAAAATAACAGGAACAACATCACCCTCACGAAAACGTCCAAACGGAAAATATTCTCTTTATTTGATCTTTTTTTTTTTTTAAATCCGTGCTTAAACAAAACTTTCGTTTCAATTTAAAAAGAAAGTTCTTTGCACGAACAAAAATGCAAACGGAAGTCTGAGAAATCTCAGCCTGCTCAGCTTAAAACACAAAAAAGTTTATGCTTATAAAGCTCTTAAGGAAGTTGTGGAAAACGGAGAGAAAAAATTTGCAAAAATTGTTTTCTAAAATGAAAAACCAGTTGTTTTACTTTGTGATTAAAGGGGAAAACGAAGCTAACATTTGATCTGCCAATGACTTTTACAAAAATGATTGAAACCAAGAGAAGAGAAGCTATTATTTTCTTATTCTCCTGACCCTAACGATTTTTTGGGGTCAGCTATAAATACTCTAAATAGTATTGAGGGTGAAAACTCTAAGTAGAAATTAAAACCTTTTTCCCTGTATGCACGTTCTCATATTACGCCAGATTAATATTTTGAATATTTCTGCTATGAGAATAAGTACTTCGAAATAATGCTATGATAGTTTGGTACCTGAACCAAATCTGGGAAGTAGACCCAACAATAGTTTTGTGGTATAGACCATGCTGTTTTCAATTTCTTTTCAATTGTATTTGTGATGAACGAATCATCGACAGCTGGAACGCTATGAAATTGACATAGAAACTCGAACTTAACGAGGAATTGATTGAATCATGGCAGGCACTAACGACGTCACGAGTGACTAACATGAAGTGTTAAAGGAAATATTTTCCTCCGTGTTGATTTACAATTACCACATAAACACGTGCTTCATACATGTGTATGCGTTTGTGATGACAGTCTCGTCTTAGTGAGAACTGGACGAAATAATCTGTATTAGCTGACGTACTTGATGATCACATCATACTGTGATTAGCAAACAATTTCAATTTTAATGCCTGAGCACATTGTGGGAAACAGTTGTTTGGTAGAATGGAAAAATCGTGTTTTGTGTTATATTCTACTCTCCTTGTACTAATTCGAACCATATACATCAAGAGAGTTACTGGTAAGCACATTGTTTAAATCAATACCTACATGTTTCATTTGCTCCCGTATCCGCCTGGAAGCTGTCGATGAAAGATGCTGGTGTTAAAAAATTGGGTGCATTGTATCTTTCTAAAGCAAACGATGATTTGAATCTGTACCCGGAGACATCGTGCCAATTATACTTTAAATATCTCACTGTTCTTGGATGCAAATTAACAATCAAAATTCACGATCGTCGCAGCAAATTTTGGGTTGTAAATCTCGAAACTGGGGGTTTTAGTAGTTCAAATATGGCTGCTTATGATTTGAAAATGAAGTTTAATCAAATTAGATAGATAGACAGATAGATAGTTTATTATTAACCGATTTGCAACCAAAAGTTGAATTATACGATTATTTACAAGTTTCAAACATTGATAATTACGTTAAATAGACTAAATGTATTAAAACAGCAATAAGGACACTAAATGTATGTTCTAAAAGAAAAAAAAAAAAAAAAAAAAAAAAACGGTCGTATAAAACCGTTCAAGCCTTAAGGGCATTGAAGGTAATAAAGCTATTACGAAACCTGTTCGTCTTAAAAACTGGCTTAAACTTCCGCATATTTCTTGGGTTTAAGGTACATGTGTTGCGAGTAGGAAGAAGTTCATGGAGCTTATTCAGTTCATTCTGTAAAACATTCTTAAATAGTTTATCAACTAGTCTCTGGCGGCGATCTGAAAGTTTAGTCAGGCCTGATTCCGCCAAGGCATTATTATATGAGAAAAGAGGAAAAATAATGCGCGTACCCCGCTTTTGTATTTCTTCAAGTTCGTAGGAGAGGTACACAGGGAGGCCGTCATGGAAGACAGGACATGCATACTCTGTAATCGGACGAATACAAGTGCAGAAAAACTGGACTACGTCACGGGTACCAAGACCAAATTAGTGTTCAATAGGCGCTACACTTATCCTTCAGAACAGTGACTATGTTTCAGTTCCAAAATCAACAAGAAATGTACTAAGTGTTACTTTGATATTGGTAAGGATTGGAATATAAAAGATGGAGCAAATAACATTCAAAGGAAGCGAGACAGACCCATGAACTAAGAGGTGAATAAAGCTAAGAGTATTTAAACGCTTATAAGACTTGTAATACGCACATAGATGACATTAGAATATCTATTCACCTTTGGGATTAGATATACGTCGGTTTCGCAGTGTAAAACATGTGTTAATATATACTAAAACAGGGAATAGCGTTGAGGGCACGTTCTGATTGGCTGTTCAGACTACGAACACCCTTCATTATTCACCTCTAAATTTTTAGCACGGGATTTAGAGCGGAATATGTTGTAATGGTTGTAGGAATAAATGAGTTAAAATCATAATTTTATACTATATCATATCACTGTTTTAAAATATATTAGAACAGTTATTTCCCTCAGTGTCAGTGGTGCGCAGTGTATAGTTACCCTCCCTTTCCGCGGCTCGGTAAATATCCAGCATTATTATCCCACTGGACTCCGTAAATAACAAATAACGCCATAGACGAGTACAAATATCACGCGGTATTTGTACTCCAGAGAACCGGTTAGACAGTTTTCTCGCATTGCGCAAGCGAGGAATTGGATGGAAGTTACGAAATTAAAAAAAAAAAAAAAAAATGGTGGACAATTTGAATCATATTTCTGCGACGAAGAGTCGGAATCGCTGGAGAATATAGATCTAAGTGTATTAGATAAATCGAACGAAGAAAAACAGCTAAACAACCAGGAAATTTCCTTATTTATTGAAGAGACATGATAGAAACAGCAACAAGACAACGCGCCAATTCCGTTCCGCCTCGCGTAATTGTCATGCACTCCTTGTAAATACATATCCGCTAGATTCACCCACACTGAAATAATGATTTAGCGTGCTGGATAATAAATAACTTATTAGTCGTTTTGTTGTGTAGTATCGTTGAGTATTTTAACTCGTTATTTGTATTTTGACTCGCCCTAAATATACCAGCTCGTCGAAATAAGGGATAAATCGTAAGAGTCCTCAGTGATACTGCACAATAGAACGTCTAATAAGATATATGTACCTAACTCTACTTCGGTAATTATTAAATGGTAATGTTAGGATGTTGACACCTTCGTTAGGGACTCTTTAAAACTGGTGGTTTCTGATGCTTGTGGCTCATGAGTTGACCTTGGCACAAAAGAAAAGAGAACGTTAAATGCAATCAGAATTACGAGCTTGCACATGAAATACCTCGTTGTATGATTGTTATTTTTTACCTGCATGCGTATAAATAAATAATTGGTTCATACATGCGCATGCTTTCATGGAATATGAAGCACGCGGGAAGTTTGGGAGACCCTGAGCAACAAGTGACCTTCTAGCTCCTTGAGTGCGCTCAAGACCACCGTGGCGCGTTATTCCCCAACGAACGCACCACTGACTAATGAAACAACTGTTTTACAACATTTTAGACACAGTTGAGAGGATGTTGTTTTTTCACGATTTAAATATTTTGAGAAAGAAGTCGCGGAATCGATCTAAAATAAATAAATGTTATACTTATTATACACTTCACCCCTTGGGGACATCATTAGACGGCACGGACTAAATTACCATCTCTACACCGATGACACCCAGCTCTATCTCCCTTTCAAGCCCAACCCAGCCGAACAACCCAGTTCTATAGCAAAAATAGAGCATGTGTCTCTGCGATAGACTGATGGATGTTGTGCAATAAACTGAAACTAAACAGAGAAAAGACGGAGCTATTGATCTTCAGCGCACGACACCGTCAACCCCCATTAGTAGAGTATGTTGATGTGTCTGGTGAGCGGATCGAGCCTTCTCCCTCTGCAAGAAACATTGGAGTTATCTTCGATGAGCACATGTCATTAGATAAGCACGTCACCAGTACCTGCAAAGCCTGTTTCTTCGATACCAGCAAATTCCGATTCGTCGACTCGGAGAGACCGAGAACCAGAGGACGACCTCCTAAGTATTACCACCCTCTCCTTCAGAAAGAAAGGGAGTTGGAAACTCTCGTTCGAAAGATTCTACCGAAATCCATTGCTGACGCTCTCCGCCCGAAAGGGTCCAGACTCGCACACTTGTATGGCTTGCCGAAGACACATAAAGAACAGTTGGCCGTGCGGCCAATACTCTCTGCTACTAACACCTACAATTACTCGCTAGCGAAATGGCTTGACGACAAATTGAAACCCCTGTCGTGCAACCAATATACAGTGACAGACACATTCCGCTTTGCTGATGAAGTACGAGGCTTCGAGATCAGGAACGGCGAAATTTTAGTTTCCTATGACGTCATCTCATTGTTTACAAATGTACCATTGGAGGAAACAATACAGATCTTAGCTGAAAAAGCCTTTGCCCAGGATTGGTTCAACGAGACGCACAGCTTGAACATCTCTAAAGCGGACCTAATCGACCTCCTCCGAGCAGCTACGAAAAACCAGCTTTTCCAGTTTGACGGTGCTTTATATGAACAGACAGATGGAGTCGCTATGGGTTCTCCCCTTGGACCGTTGCTGGCTAACGTCTTCATGTGCTCGATTGAGGAAAACCTCGAACGACACGGTCAACTTCCGCGCTATTACCGGAGGTACGTCGATGACACCCTGACCGTAATGCCTGATAGGGTGACCGCTGGCCAGTTTCTAGACACCCTTAACTCTACCCATCCCTCCCTCCAGTTTACCATGGAAGTCGAACGGGAAGGAACCCTTCCCTTTCTAGGAATTGAACTGCTTAACCGTGCACCAAAGATTGAGAGTAAGGTCTACATCAAAAGAACCAACACGGGTCTCCTTCTGCATTTCCAGAGTCATGTTGACATTAAGTACAAGCGCAGCCTAGTTAACACCATGGTGGATCGCGCTTATCGATTATCTTCTAACTGGTCTTTCTTCTCCGAGGAATGTGACCGCCTTAGAGGGGTTTTTCATAACTTGAAATACCCAAAGCCACTGGTTGAAACTACAATCAAGCGGTTCGTTGAGAGAAGGATTTCATCTGCAGAACCCTGTCCATCACCAGACGTACCATCGGAGACTGTGAGATTAGTGTTACCCTTCAAGGACCAGTCGTCAGCTAATCATGTTAAACAACAACTGAACAGTCTAAGCTCGAAGTTAAGCGTGACTGTCCAACCAGTGTTCGTTAGCCCTAAGCTCGATCAACAGCTTAAGCAACACGAAATTAAGCCCCCTATTGTTAACCAACAATGTGTCGTTTATGAATTTAAATGTAACCTGTGTGATGCAGGGTATGTGGGCTATACTCGTGGTCACTTACACGAGCGCGTAGAAGGGCACACAAGGAAATCATCTTCTATCTACAAACACTACCACCTCCAGCACAATAGTGAAATGCCTGAACGCTTGATCGAGCAATTCAACGTCATCACGAAATGTAACGGCAAATTTGATTGCCTTGTTAATGAAATGTTGTATATTCGCATGCGTAAGCCAACACTGAACGTGCAAACGGATTCCATCCGCGCCAAGGTGATTGTTTAAGCCGTTCAGTCTAATTTATGCTATTCTTGTACCTTTCCTTATTTGCATGTTTTTAAACTAGTCTCTTGATAATGGAGTCACGATGACCCCGAAACGTCGAGTAATAAATCTTTCCTGGTTTTTTCAAGAAATTATTTAATTTCAATATAAGTTTAAAGTTTTTACTCTCATTATTACAGACTTTTACTCATGTTTTAGAGATTTATATGGTTTTTATAATCTTAACGGTCCGATTTATAAAATTACTGTACAGCGCTATTGGATAGTGATAGAAATAGCGCTATATAAATACCGTACTATTATTATTATTACTATTACTATTATTATTATTATTATTATTATTGTTATTATTATTATTATTAAATCGTCCTTCGACAATGTTCCACCAAAGCCATCATTTGGGTTGTGTCCCGTTTCTTTCTTTCTTTTCATACAAATATTAGTTGCAAAGTCCAACATAAGAGAAGGATTCAAGTTTATTTGTAACGTTTGGATTATTTAAGAAATCCATTGTTATTGCCAGAAATTAGAATTATCTGGAGATTAACACCACATGTAAAAAATTATATTGTGCTGTAAGTACACTTACGTGACTCTTTCAATGGCATGGTTCCTCTTAGTACAAGGAGAGCAAAAAATATTGCGAAAGACGATTTATCCATTCTTACCACTAAATGTGTCTCACATCTGCATAATAAGCTCAAACTTGAAAGATAAATTTATGGCGAGTCGCATCATGATATGAGTTTCAGGCGCTTCAGATCTAATCATACTTAACAGGGCCGTCATTACAAGGGACGCCCCCACTTGTATTGGACAGTGATAATGAGATTAATAACTTTTCCATTGTAGTGGAGCTGGATGTTCTTCGACAAAGCAATATCACCATGGCTCATGCCAAAGATGGCTAACATAATAGTCGCTTCGTACTATTAGTTTAAAGATTGTGCTAGCCGATTGTATTTCAACTGCATGGCTTCTCAGCTTTTCGATGACACGTTCACCTCGATCACAGCAGGGAGCAATTAAGGAAACATCTTGATTTATATATCTTTCAGCCCAAGGCCACCGTCAATTTAGTCCTTGAACATCATACTCCCGGAAAAAAATAAGAGAAAGAAAAAGGAGTATATAAATAACTAATATGAAAAAAAGGTTGAAAAAAATTATCACAAATTTCGGCTGTAGCAAAAGTTTCATTAAATTTGCAAAAAAAGAAATTAGCGTTACTTTAAGTGACTACGCGGACAATATTTTTAGCTTATTTTTTTATTCCGCGCTTAACTAAAAATTTCATGTTAACGTAATTTATTGAAAGATAAATTTCCCTATGCATCTCTGTAAGTCAATAGTATACTAAAAAAGATGATTATAATTAGTTTTATTATTGAAGTAGAAGTCTGGTCATGTTAAATAAAGCAAAACAAGCGAACAAACAGTCCTTTAGACAGTGGCGTTACCAATTTCCTCTTGCTGTATTTGTAATGACTGAGTTGGGAGCTGGAAAACTACGAGATCGCTTTTGGAAATTGAGCTTTACAAAGTTTAATTGAATCATGCCTGACAAGAGTGATGTCACCATTGAGCAATATTAGTCGTAAAAGGAAATCTACTGCTCCGTGTTGGTGTAACGATTAGTACAGACATTTGTGCTCGACACACGAGTGTCGGTATGGATTTAATTTAGTAGTGAGTGTTTGATAAGTCAAGCCATTCGCATTTATGACCCCAATAGTCACCTGTCATGTGGAACGCCGTTTCCTTCACTTTTTTTTTCTCTGGGAAGAAAAAAGAAGATAACAAAGTTCAAGAACCATTGTAATCTGGTGATTGTCATTTTCAAAGGGAAGTACTCAAAGTAACAGTAACAGTGCGTTATCTTTCTGCGTAAAATTAAATGAATGGTGTGAAAGAATAAAATGTGAAAAATTAAGAAATAGCTCCCCAACTATCTTCCTTTGGCTGTTTTCTCACAGAAGCAGTAGTCAAACCAACATCAACAGCTGTGTACCCAGCCACTCGAACTCTATAGGTTGTAAACTCAAGTCCTGTTAATTAATCCGACAGCTTATCAGGTCCAACAGTCTTGTTGTGCTCTGTTGAAGATCCAAGCCACTTGTGGTAAATTAGGTAACCCCAAAAGCTTTCCATTCTAATATTATATAGGAATGGCATCTCAAGATATGTCTACGGTTAGGCGAAGAACTGGAACTACAGGTGGCCCAAGCTCTGTCACAGGCTCTTTCACAGTCATGATAATTAAAGAGTTTGTATAGCGGTTTAGTTGGACTTGCTTTTGAGCTCCGTAAATGTAAAGTTGTGTGAAATAATCAAAGAAATAAAGTCTTACCTTCGTATAGGGTAGTCTGTGTTGTTCTCCTGGCGATTTGAGGCCGTTATGATGTGTTTCAGTTTCACGCCCTAAATTACCGTGCATAAAATACGTGAAGGTCGGAAACTTTTATTGACACATGCTCGCCAAAATCGCTGGAAAACAACACTTAAATACTTTCCCTCGAATCAAATCTCGGCAGCACGAAAGCCAAATAGTTTCCCTTTAAGCTCACCGAAAAAAATCCCACAAAAGTCGGTTTGTCGAGCAACCAATCCAGCGAGAATTTCAAATTAACGGCCATTCGGAATTCTTCTAATGCGTGGAGGGAACTTCTTGTGCAGCCGTTAATGCGCGGTCAACCTGGAACCTAGTCAAATCTATCTCAACGGGTCCTCCCCATATAGTCTTCTAATACCAACTCTTCACACATACTGAGGTACCCCGGGTAAACTCATACACTTGACTAGATCGTCGATACTGTCCATGTTCACTGTTTTCAATGGATTTTTACAAATATCCTCTTACCCGTGGATTGAGAAATTGGAACAACTTATGTGGTGTTTAAAGAACGGAGCTAAAGCCAGGAAGCTTTTTTTTTTTTTTTTATTTTCGGATGCAAGACTTCCTAGAATTATTTTTTTGAACCACGTGCTTCAGTTTGCTAAAACAGAAGCTGCAACACACGCGCACACACAACAAAAAAACGGAAAAAGCGGATTCATCCCGCTGGTTCTGTCGTTATAGCAAGCTTCGATATCATCGCCATCGTCCATTAGAAAGTATTTTCTGAACATTAGTTATTCACCACAACTGTAGCGTACATAGCCAGAATTTGAGGAAATATTTCCTAAGCTGAAAACCTTCTTAATTTGGGAAAAGCAGGTCTAGAGTCGAGTTGATTGCACGATTGAACAAATGCGTATCAAAACAGATCAGACAATAATGTTGAATTTATTCAAAAACGCGCGACATAATGGTAAATCACGATTGAATACTCCCAAAAGTTTATTTGGCAGTTTCTATATTAATGATCATGTTAGCGTCCTATGATGCTAAATAACCAGAAGTTACTCAGCCTCTTTATAAATGAAAGTCCCTGTGGATTTCTTTTAACTGAAGTTTATATCCAGTTTCTCAACGAATCAACTTGACTTACACACACGCGATTAGATGAGGTGCTATAAACAGTAATACCAATCCAAGCGAATTCAATAAATGGCTGATGGAACCAATAAACGGGTGAGTAACGCCTGTGCTGTTTCATTTATAGTTTCATTCTTCCTTATTACCGCAGCCTTTAAACGTCTTCAAGCAGATCACGCTGGTTTAAACAGATGCGAAATTAAAAACAAAGATTCAAGGGAATTACTTAAGCAGCAAGCTTCCGGCCAAATTAGCCCATTGCGGCAATCATTTCTTAACTTGTATTTTGTAATGTTTTATCATTATCCAGTGGAGACCTTTATTTAAATGTTACGATAGAAAACACAAAATTGTGGACACCATGAAGGCCAAACGTTTGTGTTAATGATCAGTGAGGTACTCCTATCCGGACTTTGAAACTATTCCTTTAGGATACGGTCATTACCATGAGTCCCTCGCCTCGTGCTAAAATTTTCACCAGGTTAAACGGAGTAAAGAACGTAACATGGTAACAACAGAAGCAGCCGATTGAAGCTGGTTTTTCGGTTGCTGTGCGTTGTCAATGTCGTTGTCTTTTGTTTTCCAAAATTAACTCGCATAATACCTAGAAATAAATCCAGGTACTATTGCCACATCGAAAAAAAGAAAACCAACCAAACAAACAAACAGACAAACAACCCAAAAAAAAAACAACTTCCGTCAGCTCTGTTCCTTAAACACTTTATAAAATTTCGATTTCAACCTCACTGACCATTTTCGACCGCATCTACAGTGAATTGGAATCTACGGGATATTATGAGGACCGCTGTCTGCACTTTTTTGCTGTTTGCTTTTGGTGTTACTACTACCACTGAAAATCGAGTCACTGATGGTAGGCACATTTCTTCCTAAACATTTTATCAAACTTTAAATTCATGGATGTTAAATATAAACTGAAAGCCAGCAAACATGTACAGTGTAGGTATATTTTTTCCGCGGGGATTCTGCTCCAACTGTTTCAGTGCTTTCCTTTGAAAGCTTTTTATACATTTGCCTCACACTCTCTCTACTATTATTAATACAGGTAAAACCAGCGCAGAGTTAATTAGGCGATAATGTTAAAATTATAGAGCGAGAGAGATCATGGTTTATCAAGTGATAAAGTTCTCAAAAAAAATCTAATTTGGTATTTATCTATATTTATGATCATGAAATGCAAACACCTCACAATATATATATCAAACAACCCACCCTCTTTATAACTAAAGTTATCTGTGGATTTCTTTTCACTGAAGTTTGTACCAGTTTTCTTGACGAATATAAACAGACTTATCAGCGCGTGATTGGATAAAGTGCTCTATAGAGTAGCATAAATTAAAGTAAATTCAATAAGTGGCTCAGGGAACCAATTGCAATGAACGGGCGAGTAATTACAAAGCCTGTGCTGTTTGATTTATGCTTACTTTGGCTCCATCCTTGGATATTACGTCGTAAACCTATCGAAGACCACATCGATTTAAATGGATACGAAACTTAAAAAAGAAAAAGCTGCTTGGGGAACTTCTTTGAGTATCATAGCCTATCTATCGTTCCTGTCGAGTGCATTAAACAAAAGACCAAAATCAAAGCAAGGGAACCAATAAAGGGGCGAGGAATGCCTGTGCTGTTTCATTTACTTTTAAAATAGCACCATTCTTCGTTATTACAGCTTAAACGTACCTACGATTTTTATTTGATTATTAAAGGATACGAAACTTACAGCAAAACAGTTGCTTAGAAAATTATTTGAGGGTAATCGCCTATCCATTTTCCAAATGCGTACGCGGACAAAAGCTTGCGAAATTTTTTTTTTACCAAAAGAAAAACAAAATTTCAGTTCAACCAAAATAGTACATTGAAGCATAAAAATTTTAATTATTTCTTCATCTAAAGCGTCTCAACCCTCTCTAGTGGAGACTGTTTCTAAGTGTTACGATAGAGAGCACAAATGCTCGAAATCGTTCAGGCAAAACTTAAGTGTTTATGGTTAGGGAGATACTCCTCCTATCCGAACTTAAAGAATAACTTTTCCTATGACATAATGTTCATTATTATAACTTATGACTGCTAAGAGGACAGTTCAGTTAGAACTCCGTCACATGCAGGACGACTGGTACAGCCGGCAAGCGGACACCATCCAGGGTTACGCTGATATAAAGGACATAAAGAACTTCTATATCGCCGTCAAGGTCGTCTACGATACCACCACATCCAGTTCACCCCCTCTTCAAAGCGCAGATGGGAAGACACTGATATCAGACGAAGGGAAGATCCTTGAGCGATGGGCATAACACTTCCACATTGCCCTTAACCGCACCTCGAACATCAACTAGGAAGCCATCGATCGTCTCCCGCAAGTCCCAATCAACAACGCACTGGCTGACCCATCCACAGAGGCAGGGGTCGCAAAAGCAATCAAACGACTCTCCAGGGGGCAAGGCACCTGGCGCTGACTCCATTCCTGCGGAGATCTACGCTGCTGGCGGCCCAACGCTAATCGAGTGCCTCACCAGCTTCTTCGCCACCATATGGACTCAGGGAAAGCTGCCACAGGAGCTCAAAGACGCCTCCATCATCCACCTCTATAAACGCAAAGGGTCCAGGAACTCCTGCGATAACCACCGCGGCATTTCCCTGCTCTCCATCGCTGGGAAGATTCTAGCTCGCGTCATGCTGAACCGCCTCAATGCACACCTAGAGCACGATGTGCTTCCTGAGAGTCAGTGCGGATTCCACGCAGGCCGAGGCACGGCCGACACGATCTTCGCAGCCCACTAACAACAAGAGAAGTTCCAGGAGCACAATGTTGGTCTCTATACCACCTTCGTGGATATCACTAAAGCCTTTGACAACGTCTGCCGCGACGAGTTGTGCAAGACCATGGCCAAGTTTGGATGCCCCACCAGGTTCATTGAAATGGTCCGGCAGGTCCATGACGGCATGTATGCTAGAGTGCAGGATGACCGCAAGTGTTCAAAGCCCTTTCCTTTCACCAACGGCGTGAAGCAGGGCTGCGTACTGGCTCCACCCCTCTTCAGCATGGTGTTCTCGGCAATGCTATCGGAAGCCTTCCGTGACGTAGACGTAGGTGTCAGATTCCGATACCGTACTGATGGCAGCCTCTTCAACCTCCGGAGACTACAGGCCAAGACCAAAGTATGAGTGGACACAGCCCGTGACTTCCTCTTTGCTGATGACTGCGCGCTCAACGCTAGCACAGAGTCAGATATTCAGGAAAGAGTGGACGTGTTCGCACAAGCCTGTGACGACTTTGTTCTCACCATCTCCACCGCGAAGACCGAGGTCATGCACCAGCCAGCACCTGCAACGGCCTACACCGAGCCTACTATCACCGTCAACGGTCAGAGACTCGCTGTAGCAGACAAGTTCGTCTATCTCAGTAGCACTCTGTCGCGCGCTGTCAACATCGACGCGGAGGTGGCCTACCGAATAGCCAGAGCCAGTGCTGCTTTAGGCAGACTGAAAGACAAAGTCTGAGAGCGCCGGGGCCTTTAAGCTCGAAACCAAACTGTCTGTGCACAGGGCGGTTGTTCTCCCAATCCTGCTCTACGCATACGAGACATGGACTGTCTACAGCCGGCACGCCAAACAACTCAACGCCTTCCACATGAGATGCCTAAGGACCTTCCTTCGCATCAGGTGGCAGGACAAAGTACCAGACACTGTAGTTCCCCAGCGTAATGAGTCAGAGAGCATCCACGCCATTCCTCTGCGCTGTCAGCTCCGGTGGGCAGGCCACGTCCGACGAATGGACGACAGCCGACTCCCAAAAAGACTGCTCTTTGGTGAACTTACAGCAGGACAGTGTCTACTCGGTCGGCCAAAAAAACGATACAAAGACTCTCTGAAAAAGTCTCTTAAGTGCTGTGACATTTCCTGCTCCACGTGGGAAGCGATTGCTGAAGACAATCCTGCATGGCGCTCGCTTGTGAGAGCGGGAGTGCTGGCATTCAAGGTCAACTGCGTCCGTAAGAAAGATCAGAGTCGACACAAGAAGAACACAGGCCGCTTTTAGAGCTGTATGCTGATTGTCCGCCCCAATCTACTGATTGACCAAATATAATCGATTGCGACGTGCCCAAAGGTAGAATTTTCGGCAAGTGGCCAGGCGTATCAGCGAATGGGCTCTCATCAAAATTTCCGTCACAATTATGTCTAATTGTTCCCTGGAAACTTGAATTGTAGATTTATGTAAATTCAAGCTATCGTGCAGGCTTTTCTGTATTTTGAATATTTCCATCGTCTGAGACTGCGATTCTTATCGGCGGCTAAGAGTTCCCTAAGTCAGTTGTCGCTCCCGACTCCTCTGAAATAGGATTCCATAGAACACTTTTACAACTTTTTTACCTGATCCCTAACATTTTAGACTTTTATATCATTATTTTCATAGCTCATTTCGTCCAATATTCGTTTCGCATTTATTTTGTTATTCTTTTTTGTGCGCGTAAGCTCCTTAGCTCCAGCCTAACTTATTATATTTTTTGGCATTCATAACTATCCTACAAAGCAGAACAGTAGGTCATCGTTATTGAGAGCATTACAAATTTTGAGAAAAAGACTTTTAAGTTTCTTTTACATTGAGCAACACATTTTGACGAGGTCCATATATATAGGAATGCCAGAGACGTACAAACGTTCTGTCGTTACGCAAGAGTATTTTATCTGCGGTCATAATTGTTTAGAAATTTTGTCCTGTTACTTGATAGAAAATAGGTATCTGATGTAATTTTATCGTTTAAAGTTTTTAATTAAAATTGCATTTGTGATATGTTTTTCTGATTTCCGAAGTGATCTCATTTTTGAAATTCGTTTTGTTCACCCAATCCCTGTTGTACCATGGTAGGTATGCAAGTCTTTCTTGTGTCCGAGGGTTTTTTTTTAGTTCCCTTTTTGTATGGCTACTTTTAATGATTGAATGAAACGTAGTTGTCATTTTAAAATAAACAAATATATATATATATATATACTTTTTTTCCTCCCTTTTATTTTTTCTTCTTAATCTCTCGGCTTTTCAACCAGAAGGCTCGACCTGCTTCAAGTATGATTTCCACACGGAAAAAGCTGACTGGGAGGAAGCCAAGGGAAACTGTGCCAGAAACAGTAGTTCACTTGTCTCTATGGAAACCGAAAAAGAATGGCACTTTGTTAGGAACTTGACCAAGAATGAAAAAAAAAACACGCTGGTTCATTGGTTTATTTGAAAGTGCTAACAGTTCTGATACGTGGTACTGGTTGAGTGAAAGCAAAGCATGGGTTAACGAGGGTTCTAATGAAACATGGCGTTGGAAAGGAGGAGAACCAAACAATCATAACACAGAAAAATGCGTGGAGATGATGCAAAATGGAGAGTACAACAACATACACTGTAAAAAAGATTCGTATGATGACGATCCGGGATATATATGCGAAAAGCAAGTGAGTAAGTCGATGATCATGCCTATCTATGTCAATTAACGTTACAAATCACAGTAAGACGAAAAGTTGTAAACAATCTCTGATTTCGAAGCAAGTAACTCTCATTCATATTTTCTCCTCAGATTGTTCCATTGTTTCATTGAAAGCAGATATTTTCATTGAGGAAGCTACAGAACCTGCGTCAACCCGCCAGCTATTAGAAACAAAGACAACAGCCACCTCACGCAGAACTCAAACGACTAATACAAAAACTGAAGATCGGAATGAGATGCATTCAGAAGGTGGGATTAGCTTTGTTGAAAGTTTATTATTTAATATATCCCTAATGTACCGCTCGCTTCTTGTCAGATGTCACACTGCAACCCCTCCCTCCCCAGCCCCCCACCTCCAGAATATAAATGAAAAAAGAACAAGAAAAGGGGGATAGGAAGGGGACGATGGGTCAAAATCATGACAGCCACCCTTTCCTGCTCCATTTCTCATTGGTTTTGGCTGAATAATCCTTAGATACCACATGATCGTTCTTACTGTCATTAGAACTGTTATGCTTAGAATTGTTCTTATAATGATCATTAATATTATTTTTGTCAATGCTATTATCGTTATTATAATTACTATTATCACTATCACTGTGTGATTCTTCTAAGTCACTTGATGACATTCTGGTCTGCTGTCACGACTACTTTGATAAGCGTATGCGTCCTATGCTTCTTCTTGCACTAAAAAGGAAAAAAATTCCAAGAACGATAAACATTTTAATAAGCGTGTTTTGATGTGCAGAGTTCGGATTTAGGAGAGTCCAACAAATTATGAACAATATTTCGAGCGTTTTACTGGGCTATTCTGCACGCACAATAAGAGAAAAAAAATGACGAGAAGTCCCTTTACCCTCACTGGAAAGGAACTTCCTTTATGTAAAACATTGGGGGTAGGACCATTCTTCGACCATTTTACATTTCGAAGGTACGAAAACGGCTAAAAATCTCGACACCATTCTTTTCTTAATTTCGATGACAATTCGTTAGGAAAGGCATTAGAAATAGCCTCGCAGTAATACACCTGTACGTTGCGATGGGCATAAATTTCGATACCTCTGTTATACATGTTGTGCGATGATACTGCAGCAATATCCGATCGAATGCTTTAGCTCCTTGTCTGCCAATAGAGACCACTATTAAAAAACATGATGATAATTTTCAATATTATGATTACTATATGAGCATCAGTTGTCCTCGAAATTAGAAAAGTCCGGAAAAGATCTATTTTGATGACCTCGTGATAGTGGGTGATGAATTTACATTCAATCCAGACAGCTCATTAGAATCTCTCCTTCCAACTTTTCTACAACTTCCTTGAACCTTTCAGCGGGAAAATAGCATTCTTGTTTATAAGTTTACATATTACCTGAGACTTTCTTGGCGAGACTTACTTCAACAGTTTTGGCTAAGGCTGAGACTTTTATATCGAATTGAGTACAATATCTCATGAAAGCATAACTGATAAGTATCATTTCTGATGGAATGGAAGTATTTTGAAATAATACCATTCCGGTTTGGAACTGAATCGAGCGATGGTGAGAGATTTACTACAGGCAAGTATGATTTCAGCAGTTAATAAAGTGAACCGTGATATGTTTACTTCTTTAAAGAAACTCCGCGTTTCGCTAAGTTTGATTAACTTTATATGTCTGTATCGAGTACATCTGCGTACCATTCATTTATTAATCTACGTATTTTTGTGGGATGGGAACCAAATCAAAGCTCAACTTGTACCACACTCACTGTCCATATCATACTAACACGAGTCGCTTGGATGTTGGAGGGATATTTGAGCATGTCAAGAGAAATATTTGTTTGGTGAAATGGAAAAATGGCGTTGTGCGGTATTTTAGTAATCCTAATGCTAATACCTTCCGATAAATTATTACAGATCTGATGGAATTAGTAAAGTATATGTTCCCTCTTGTTGGAAATTATCGTCTGCTGTAACTAATAATGTTGAATATATAATGCATTTCTATTTTCATATAGACCACAAAGGTAATTTCAAAAATGTATACAATGGTTCCAGTTACATATTCCACCAGCTCAACAATGTGACACCTTTTTAATCCTGGTCCGGAAGCAGAAGACAGTGCAAGCAGGCTGAATATGACCTTGTCTCTATTGAAATCTATGGAGAATGGAGCTTTTTAAACCAAACTATCCAGGCTTTTGAAACAGGGGAATACTTAATCATCAATATTATTATTGAGATGCAATGAATATATGAAGTTCATATATTTTGAACTGCGTACAGGCCTGATTTTTTTCAGGTCTGATTTTCGCTATTGCATAAATAGCGCTATCTACTGCGAGGATCGCACATCATACGTATCTAATACCGCAGTTCAAAATATATGAACTTCATATATTCATTGCATCTTAATAATAATATTGATGATGATGAAAAGGATTAGATTGTAAGTAGGATTTTAATTGAAATCGGAAATACTCTTAGGTCGTTTTTACTTTTAACTTCTAAATATTATTATTACTATTATTATTATTATCATGAATATTGTTATTACTATTATTATTATTGTTATTACTACTATATATTTATTAATTTACTTATTAATTTTTTTAATATTTTCTTTCTCTAATTGACAAACCGGCACATTCCGATTGAAATCGGGAGTCTCTTTACAGCGATGACCATGAATGCTAAAGAAGGCATAATCACCCCCTTTTTTCTTTAAATACGTGTTACATAAGCGTTATTTGATCGGAAGACACCAAAACCAAAAATTTACGTTGAGTATTTTTGTTTTTTTGTTTTTTTTGTAAAAATAGAAGCACTCCATTAGCCCTTTGCACCTTGTCCATCTTAGCCTCCTTGTTCATATCAGCTTAATGTTAACTACGTTTCGAATGCTGCAATTTATTTTTTAAAGCTACTTTGAAAACGGGATTTGAAAATATATTTTTTTTACTATGCTACAAGGAATTTAGAGAGTGCGAAGACTAAATTGAACAGTGACGCGTAGGGTCGTTTCCACGCACGCGACCATATCATACTGTGCAAATATACAGCGACAATCAAAATAAATCAAGTTTTAGGAATATTTATCCTATAACTTTGGCGTAGAAGTCAGTTAAAAGAGTACTGAATGATGAAATCGTAAACGGTTGTAACACTGCAATTTGTAACATCTTAACTGCTACAATATTCTTATTATACAATTCCTTTTCAGTGTCATGACCGAACTCTAAGACTTGTCCGTTATCAGTTCAACAGACGATTCCAAAAAACCAGTAAGGTTTGATAAAACACCTTGATAGAAACGACCTTATATGGAGATTCAATTCGTACAATGTTAAGTTCATACCGAAATGAAGGAAGATAAAATAAAGGAATAAGGGTACTATTTGTTGGCATATTTTTAAGCATATAAGTAAAATGAATCAAGGAATTCAACAGGTTTGTGGATGGTTCTGAATGCAAGGATTTCTTACATTTATTTTCTCGTATACTACTTTGTGTCAGAGTCGACTCGTGTACCACAAACACCGGTTACTACCCGTTTCAGAGAATCACTAACGAAAGCGACAAAACCCTCCACCCGGCCAAGAGTTGCAACAACTTTTACACCGCAAAACCGACCTACATCAAGTCAACCAACACAAGGTACAGCGTGGCCATCTTAACGTCGTTTATGTTTATATCATCAATGGCTGTATGCCTCTATATTAGATTTATTGAACAATCGACAATTGATGAACTGATTAATTGTTTGATTGACCTGTTCACTTATCGATTCATTTATTCATTCCTTTCATTTATCTAAAAATTGAAAGTCTCATTACAATTTTGGTCATGGAACTTCGGTTGAAACAACTAGGGTTCGATTGATTTTTATCTTTGGTGGCGTAGGAGTGAAATAAATCGGGTTATATAACCGTGACGTACGTTGGTGATTCTAAAAGTAGGGATTTCTGCAAATGATTTTCTGTATTGCTTTATGTCAGGGTTGACTCGTGAACCACAAACACCGCTCACATTTCGTTTTAAAGAATTAACAACAAGGGTGACAAAACCCTCCACTCAACCAAGAGGTGCAACAATTTCAACACTACAAAACCAACCTACATCAAATCGACCGACGCAAGGTACAATGTGACCATGTTAACGTTTTCTATGTGTACATGATAAATGTCTACATGCCTCTGTATTAGCTAAATTGAACGATGCATTGATCGAATGATTACTTGTTTGATTGACCTTTTCACTTATCAATTCATTGATTCATTTTTCTTCATGAAACTCCATTTAAAACAAATAGGTTCGATTTATTTTTATTTTGGTAGCGTATAAGTGAATTAAATCGAGTTGTATAAGAATGAGATACGTGGGTGATTCTGAGCCTAAGGATTGCTGCAAATGATTTTGTCTGGTTGCTTTCCGTTAGAGTCAACCCGTGAGCCACGAGCACTAGAAACTACTACTCGTTTTAAAGAATCAATGGTGTCGAAAACTTATACATTATCAACAAAAGGAAATAATTTTACACTGGAAAAGCGAGCCACATTTAAACTCCCAACTCAAGGTACAATGTTATCGTCTTAGCCTCTTCTACGTCAGTATGATAATCGTCTACATGCTACCAGCTGTATTTATCCATATCTTAATTCATTTAATTTACTATGTGATTGCCATAGAGTTTTACTTTTGTTTCTTTACTTCGAATGTATCGCTGTTGACGAAGAATAAAATCCAACCATAAAATAATGTTTTCTTTACTTAACACCAAAGCAACGTTATCATGAATTGCAATTTCGTACTTCCCAAAAACTTTGTTATAAGTGTGCAACTTCTCTTTAGAGTGACATTATGAGGTGTGCCTTACGTTCCATCTAATACCATCTTCCATGAGTTCCCCAGGGAAACAGAGGAGATCGATTTTCGCTATTGAATAACAAAGCTTAAGATCTTGACGAAAATGTCTCGGGCAGGGAGGCGTAGAAATGTAACACATGAGTTTATAGATAATTTGAGCCTCTAATACTCCAAAGATCGATCACAAGAGTTAATAAACTGAAAAGTGACATTCAATTTTTCCACATTCCTTAGTTTTCGTTTTAGTCTCCACTCAAGCTTTTTCAGTTCAATCAGCCTTCGATCGCCTCATAGGAAAGCAATAAAATAACCATTTTCATCTTTCTTCTTCAGGAACTACTTTTGAGAATACCGTTCGTAAATCTTCAAGGCAAATTTTTTTATTCGGCAAAATAAATTTGGTCTTGATCATCATAGTGCTACTGGCCGTTTTTATCTTAGTGATTGCAGTCGTATTCGGAATATTGTTTTGTCGACGACACCTGGGTCATAAAAACAAAGGCAAGTCACTTGCAACATTTACATCTTCATTTTTGTTTGTTTATTTGTTTGTTGTTTGCTTGATTCGAGCTTCTATAATATCTCCAGTTTTTTAATCAATTTCAGCGAGTATGGTAAACATGGGAATAAAAACTTAAGATATTTGGCTAAAACGTTGTTGAGAAATTATAAAATATATTTAAGCTAAGGGGGAGCCATTCACCCTACTCCCAATGTTACCTTTGGAGATCCTATCCCTTTAAATATTGGAAGGGGAGGGGGCTTTAGATTGGAGGGCTGGTTGTATCTTATCTTGGCTTGCTACTAACATCCATTTTCTTCCTCTTCTTTTTTTTTTCCGATGGCAATGACAATAATGGTGTGCTTTATCGTGACAAACGGCAAGTAGTATACAGTACAATACTTTAGCTTTAATCTATTGTACTCCGTTACCTGATTTTAATGAACTCATCACATCTTATTTATCCAGATTTTGAACAAGGAAAGACAAGCGGCCTATAAATCAATTATCCGCAAAACTTAACTTTCCGTGAGAAACATTTTGAGTAATAGCAAAACATATCCCATTTGGCTCTGGATTGAATGGCACAAACAAAATATTTTCAGATATACATGGTGATGACGGTACTTATATAATGATAATTGCAATATTTTTTCCCTTTCAAACCTCATTTTCTGCCCAGCCATCATTACCTTTTCTCAATGGAAGTTTTACTGTTATTGGATTTAATGTATCTTATTTGCTTCAAAGTATTCATCTAACTCATATCATAAAAAGTACGTTACTTTTTTTTCCTGAAAATATCCGTTCGAGTACATAGTACGACGCTACACGTAAACAAGCGGGCAAACATATAAGTTATATGAACATATCCTTGCATAGCGTAATCCTACTGAAACCGTCTTTCCGCTTGATGAGAGATAAAATCATTTTGCCTTACAGATCACCTTCAGATCACCTTCACGATCGGGTTACTTGCACCTACGAGGTGCCTCCGAACTCCGAAGTGCAATCTATTGATCCTGTGCATGTTCAACAAACACAGAACTCCACCGAGCTCACTGTACACTTAACACTTTCACAAAAGGAATCTGGGTTGGCCACATACGAGACAGGGAGCGACTGCAAAAAAGAGAGCGAATATGATGACATGAATGAGACTAATGGAATGTCGTGGTCAGGAAGCAAAGGATGTTCAGAAATTCAGGAACAAGAACGAGAAAAAGCGATGACGATTGGTGGTAAGAAAGGAATAGAGCAGCCACCCACTTTTTGCAGCGAAAAAGAAGAAAAGAAGGATAATGTTTACGCTGTTGTTCATAAAGAAAGAAAAAACAAGGTCAATTCTGAAGCAAGTGCTCTCAAAACATCTCCAGGCCGCCCTCAGGAAGGAGCAAGTGGGTCACCTGTGAACAAGGCGACAGGTGTCGATTGTACTGGTCATTCGTCACATGAAACTGATTTAGGGCTCGACAACATCGCAAAGGCTGCAGAGAGTGAGACACCTCAAACTGGCGGGAGCAATGAATACTTGTACGCAGCTGTTGACATGACAACGAAGAAGAAAAAGCCACCACAGGTATTTCATCTAACAGATTCCGACAATTTTTTTTTTTTTTTTATGTTGTTGTTGTTTTTTTTTTGCTTTGTTTTGTTTTGTTTTGTTTTTAAGATGACCCGTTTCGTCTCCAGCGCTGTCTAGTTTAAGGAAAAAAGTTCTTATTCATTCATCTCTTCGATTAAAAACTTTTTTCGATGAACACGGAACACGGCAGCTGGACTTGTTTTTGAGTATCTAGAGGGTCCTATAAAAACTGCATATTGTATATCAAAACTAACAGACAAACCAACAAAAAACAAACAAACAAACAAACATTATTATTATTATTATTATTATTATTATTATTATTCGTGCATTACCTACTATGTTGCTAATGTTATTCAGTGTCGCAGGTTTCACTAATTGCTTATACGATATAATTATATTTCTTCGTTTATTGTCTGATCTAGATGCCCCCTCCCTACCGTGGACTTGTGTATGCAGATCTGGCCCATACCCGAGAAAACAGTGCAAAGCTTGTTCAAGAGCAGTCCCAAACAGTATACGCCCAAATTGATCACGTCAAGACAGCAGGCGTGAAGATATCGCAGCAGAATCAGGAGGAAGCAAAAGAAGGGGAGCATAGGTGAGCTCTGCCCGTTTACAATCCTAGAAATAATTTAGAGATAAAAAATATAAAAACTCAGTCAAAACTCTAAGAAAATAATTAGAATTCGCAGAAACTTTCATCGAAACAGTTGTCAGCAATCATTTGCTTTGTCATTACTAACTTGATGGAAGTAACTTCCATAGATTGTAGCAGAATGATTGTATCAATATCAACTGTTGTGTACCAGAATACTTAGCATGTTTCACTTTAACTTACATAGAAAACCGAATAAAATCAATAATACTTATCGGCGATAAGTTTGTGCGGCCGATGGGTTAAAAAACGGGGGCTCTGTGCATGGGTGTACTAAGGAAAACATTTCAATGGGTTAACGAACTTTGTACGTAGTGTGTATGCAAGAGGAAAGCTTTTACCATATGAAATCTCTTGCATGGTAAAGTATAAAATTTGAAATATCATTGCTTTTTTTAACAAATAAGTAATCAATTCGTGAGGTCTGATGACATTAAATTTAACTGCAGCGTAAAATTGTAAAACCCGTTTTAACGTTTATCTTTTTGGTTTGGCCTACCAAAGAAACACACAAAAAAAGAAACAACAACCAATGACTAAATAAACGATAAACAATCGAGTTCTTGTGATAAGAATCCATCCCACTCTTTCTATAAATGGTGAGATACCAACGGTAATTGTTTATAGTCCTTTTATGGATGAATAAACCCGAGCCTGACTCGGTTTACCCATCGGTGGCAATGATGACGATTCTTGGTCACCAGTTCGGCCCATAGACAGATTTGTCTGTACCATTTCCTTTTCGGACACACATTTCCATTTTTCCCACTGTGACAGACAAAGTTAAACAGCACCTCTCCGTTTTTCGGCCTCCATACACACCTTTTGCCCCTTTTCTTTGACCTAGTTAACTGTTTGAGGGTTCAGTGGCCCGATTAATCATTATTTGTAAAGCGGTAACAAAATTAACTGTTGGGCGTAGAAATTGAAAAATTGTAAACGTTAGTCATAAGAATTTAAAGCATGAAGTCTTTCTGTTAATCCAAAGGACAGAAGAGTAAAAGAAATTAACTGATAGTTGTAAAACAGTCAAAATTTGCTTTATGTAATACCGACAGGAACAGTCTCTAAAGGGATAATTTCATTTTACTAGACGCTTTGCTGTGAAACGCCGCTGAGTATTTTTACAATTTGTGCAGTATTTTGACCAGCCCGTAAGCCGAGTAAAAATACAAACAAAGAGTAAAAATGTTCAGCGATACTTCACAACAAAGCGTCTAATTAACAACTATTCCACGAGCGCGCGTTGGATATGAGATGATAGATAGCCAACAAGCACGCGTGGAATAATTGTTTTATTAAAATCGTTAGATCAAGTTATTAAATTTTCTTAAATTTTTAGCTCCCTTTTAATTTTAACCTGACGCGTACGCTTACCATATTGTAGATTATGGTGTATTGGCTCATATACCATAATGGCTAACCCAATAAAAAGTATTGAACTGCATTATCCAATGATTCAGTTTTTAATAATGAAATTTATGTCATCCAACACGCCCAAGTGTTATTTCAGTGAGGGTGAATTTCGCGGATATAACTGAAATACAAATATCGAGTGAAATTTGTGCTCGTCTCGCACGCTATTTGTTCTCTACCAAGCACAGTTGGATAATAAATATATCCTATTAGACGTTTTGTTGTGAGTATCGCTGAGTATTTTTACGAGTTGTGCCGTATTTTGACTCGCCCTACGGGCTGGTCAAAATAGAAATAACGAGTAAAAATACTCAGCGATACTACACAACAAAACGTCTAACAAGTCATTTATTATCCAACACGCCAAACGGGCGAATTTCGCGGATATTTATTTACGGGGAGTGCGTGACAGAAGTATGCGAAGCGGAACGGAATTGACGTGTTGTTGTGTTGCAGTTTCTATTTTCTTCATTAAATGAAGTAGTTTTCTGGTCGTCAAGCTGTTTTTCTTCGTTCGATTCATGTAATGAACTTGGATCTATATTTGCCAGCCCTTCTGACTCTTCGTCGTCGGAAATATGACTCAAATTCTCCGCCATTTGTTTTTTTTTTTCGTAACAACCATCCAATTCTTCGCTTGCGCGATGCGAGAAAACCTGTTTAACCGGTACTCTACAATAGAGGAGTACAAATACCGCGTGATATTTGTACTCGTCTATGTCGTTATTTGTACTCGTCTAGGTGTAGTTGGATAATAATAAGAAACATTTTGTATTAACATGACTATTTTAGCATTTACCCTCACTCTAAGTGATTTATTTTCTTCTTTCTCATTACTGCGTAGAAAACAAAACAATAGGTCGCTTTGAGCGAAGAGTCAGCTTTCAGCGACAGTCTTTCTCTGGATGGGGGAAAGACCTTTTTCTCTTAAATGCTCTTTTTTAGTATCATCAAGCATAAAATAGCTTCAGAATGTTGAATTAAGGCGTCAACAATGGGTGGCAGATGCAAATTTCGCAAATAATTGAGTTCGCTCTTTGTGTATTGTTGGGTGGAATTTTCGTAAATGTGTATATCATGTTGACCGGTTGTACCAGAAGCTCAACCGAACCACATATTCCTATATTTCCATACTCCTGTACTCTATTTCAGTTAGTTTGAATAAAAATATAATGGGGAAGAGGTTGGAATTTTGCACTGAGCCGAGTGTCATGGAAGTGTTAGGAATCTATTTATTAAATGTAAATTATTTTTTGTATTCTCTTAGGATCAGTGTAGTTCGTGATTATTTGTATCTGTTACGTAATTTTTATTCTTCACTTGTGTAAACTGTTGTGTAATTAACCTTTATTGTGTGTATCAAATAGTTTTCTTCATTCTTTTCGGGCACCTTGCGTCCATGTGTATTTAAGGATTTGGGTGGTTTGGTACGGTGTGGTTTTGTTTTTGAGAGAAGGTCACCGGCGGTGAAGGTTTGAAAGTTACCAAGACTCGTTCGGATCAGAGCACGTTTTAATCACTGAAGAGTCATTCAGCAAAACCGTTCCTTTACACGACAAAAGATCCATTTGTCGGGGAGCACATGTGTGCCGAGAAGCTGGCCGAAGAAATTAAAGCGCAGAACTTGAAGGAAAAGGAGAAGATTATCTTCTGTTAGACAGTAAGCCAGTGAAGACAACTGAGTCAAGAAAGATCTGAGCGAAGACCGAATTACGTGAGGTTGGAAACTTCTACGTTTAGCTGGGTTAAACGTGAGTTCGGTTTGTGAATTGTGAATTTGGTTTGTCAGTCGTTTGTTGGTGGAGCGTGGTGATTTGGGGACAAGATAAGAACACGGGCGTAAGGTGAAACCCAACCGAACTGAACTAAAAAAAAAAAACATTTTTTTTATCATAATAGTAATAATCTTGTAAATAGTTTTAGTGTACTGTAGTTTAAGTTAGCGTATTCCTGTAAATTAATTAGATCATTGTATTATCGTTATTGTTAGTCGCTTTATTGTTGTAATTAGCATAATAAATATCTCTAGGCCTACGTTTAGTTGTATTGTGGCGTGTGTTCTCGGGCTCGTTTATGTTCTGTGTTTTGTTTGCGTTAGGGGGCACCCACCTTTGTGGCGCGGATTCGTCACACCGAGAACAAAAGTTGCATATTTACGGTCATCGCGATAAAGGCAAAGTAGGTGTCAACCTGAAAAAATAATTTGGAGTGTAATAAAAATATCTAAATTTTCGCTTGGTTTCGAAAAATCAATGTGGTTTTCAACAGCTTTTAGACAGACAAATGGGCAAAGTTTGTAAGAAATCGATTTTTTGAGCTGAAATGAAGCCAACTGCTTTCAGAGAGACTGCAGAGAGTCAGCTGTTAAGTACCATGTTTACCGGTGCAATTATATCCATATTTGGTTCTATGTAGTACACGGATGGCAAAGAGTAAGGCAAAACATAATTTAACCATTTTGACTTCTTCATATCTTCTACCAGATGATAAATCTTTAAGGGCGAATTTTCAACAAAAATACCAAAGTGCTTTTCATACCAAAGTGGGGCAGGAAGTTTCTTTAACAAAACTTTAAATCAAGGCTCATGCCAATCATTGTCGACATTAAACTTCACTGACAAAGTTCATCCAAAGCGACTTTTCAAACCAAGTTCATTGCAATGTGTGGCTTCCCAGCTCCTCGGTGACTAGTACATCTCAATCAAGCTTTTAAAGTAATTGACGACAATCTTGTTAAATGCAAATCTAAAGTTTTTCATTTAAACTGGCAACTTTGATTTAGTCCCCGAGTATTTACTCCCGAAAATTACGAAAAAATGTATTACTTTAACAGAAATAACATCAGCATCACTAAAGCTAGTCTCCGTCGCAGCCGTTTTGTTTGGATGTCACGCAACGCTCCCCCAAAAGAACGGCTGCTGACAACCGAACTACATTCCTTTCTCATTGTCCTTGCGGTTTGGTCGCGGTCTGATGAACAGACCAATCACATACCAGAAAATCCGAATGACGTAAGTTTTCACGCGAAAATGTGGATGTTGGGAGAAACACAGAAGAAATTTGTCGATGAGAGCTCGAAATGTTTTATATGTTCATCGTTGTGCCCTGGTAAAGATAGAGTATATATTTTTGAGAAAACTTCTCACAATTTCGTTGAAATGATAGAATTTACGCTCAACATAGACGTCAACTGCTACGCCAACGACACGAACGCTAGATTGTTTGAGCGGTTAAAGTTTCGGCGAGCAACTGCGAAAATAGAAGAAGCTAAGAACTGAACTGAAACTCTTTATTCGCACTATTTCAAGAGGTTACTACAGATTATAAAAGTCGGAATATATAAGAAACAGTAAATTACATCAATAATCAAAAGGAAATACAAGACGCCTTTCAATCTAGGCCAAGGGCTAAACGCTTGCTTCGACCTACAGATAGAGATCAGGAGGAAAAAAGCGCGTGCTTGCCGTCAACAAACCGGGCGAAGCTTCAAGAAAAATGCAATTTAGGTCGGCCAACGTCTCCTACACTACTTGTACTTCTTCATTTGCCAGTCCGCTGCTAGCTGGAGCGAACCCGATTAGTTATGTTCGTGGCTTCTTATCACCGGTACAGGAAATCGGCCCGAATTATCGAGTGTTTCCGCACGTTGGTACAACGCAACAACAATAACAATAATATGACCACTTTCATCGGTAACATGGTCAAACACGAGCAGGAGTGCTTGATATATTAATGATCTCCCGGATCCTGTAGGCAACTTAACAAAAACATCTTCTTTCTCGACTAAAACTTTTTTAATTGCAAGCTTCTGGTGAGCTTTAAGCTCGAAAATTTGAACTTTGACGACGCTTTGCGAGAAGCTCCTTCAAGCACCGCCCTTTGTCTTGTGTTTTCCACACGATGATCGCAATGAAAAACGATATCTGATTGGACGAGTCTCAAAAGGTTAGTCTGGCGCGAAAAGGTTCCTGAAAATGGAACCCGAGCTGTGATTGGCCAGTTCGGAGAAAGGAATGTAGTTCGGTTGTCAGCAGCCGTTCTTTTGGGGGAGCGTTGCGTGACATCCAAACAAAACGGCTGCGAGGGAGACTACACTAAAGCTTCCACACAGAAAATATTCTCATTTTTATTGTCACTCCATAGTTGAACGCAACTTTCATTTCAATTTAACAAAAGACTGTTTATACGAATAAAAAATGCAAAAGAAACTTTACTTAGCCTAAAAAATCAACAAAGTTAGTACTGATAAGGCTATTAAGGAAGTTGTGGGAAAAGAAGAGAAAAATTCACAAGATTTGTTTTCTAAAATGAGAACCAGTTGTTTTACGCTGTGATCAAAGTGGAAAGCGAAGCTTACATTTGATACGCTATTGACTTTTTAAAAAAATGAGTGAAACAAAGAGAATATAAACTGATATTCTTTTATTCTCCTACTTTTACGCAAATAATTTATTTGTTCAACCATAAACAATGTAGAGAGTATTCAGGGTGGAAACTTTGTACATAATTATTTTTTACGTCAGATTCATATTTTAAATATTTCTGCCACTAGAATGAATATTATGAAATGATGCTATGGTAATTTGGTAAAGCCTGGCTCACATATAATCGTAAACGATCACAGACGATGGCAGGGGATCGCACGATCGCTGAAACCACTCAACCGAAGATCGCGAATCGCATGTTCACATATGATCGCAGCCATCTGTGACAACTGATTCCATGGTTTACCATTCAGGGGCAATACATTGTAACTTCAGTCAACCAACATAAACACAAAGGACGCTCAACTTTTAATAGGTGTTAACATTCTGCTTCTGTTGTCTTTACTTACACCGAGAATCGCTGCCAGATCAAGGAAGAAACGTCGCTTCTTGGTGCAGAAAGTCTTAAGAAGTAGAGAATTATTTGCTAAAGCGATTGAATAAACAATCGTATTTTCTGATTTCTTCCATAAAGTATTTCGTGTCAATTTCCCCCCTACCATCTAGTCAAAACACACGCACTTGTCAAAGTTGATAAACAACTGGCTGTCATGGTATCATGCCGCTTGCATAGCAGTATTGGACATATTCCAATTGCATGATCGCAGAACTTTGTTCACATATGATCACACTTGATCGCAGACGATTGCAACCGATCGCAGGAATAAAACATGGTTCTATTCCTGCTATCGCCTGCGATCGCGATTGCACTTGATTGCACACGATCGCATAGCTGTTAACATATAATCGTAAACGATCGTTGGCGATCGATTGCGATCGCCTGCGATCGTGTGCGATCATATGTGAACCAGGCTTAACTCAATCAAATCAGGGACCTAGACCCAACAATGGCTTTGAGGTAAACACCAGGCTGTTGCCAACTTCCTTTCAATTGTATTTTTGATGAACGAATCATTGGCAGCTACAAAGCTATGAAATTGAAATAGAATCTTGAACTGAAAAAGGATTAGACTGAATCGTGACAGGCGAGAATAATGTCATGAGTGACTATTAAAAACCGTAACTTAGAAGGAAATCATCTCCTCCAAGTTGGTTTACAATTGTGACAATGTTACAAGCTTGTTACACGTGCATGCGTTTGGTGTTGACAGTCTTGTCTTAGTGCGAGTTGGACAAAATTACCTGTTTACAAGTGCAGTGTTGAAGTACTTTGCACTCTCATCATTCTGCGATTTGCAAACAACTTCGTTTTCATGCTTAAGCACATTGTGGGAAACACGTGTTTGGTGGAAATCGCGTTTTCCTGTATATTATACTCCCCTTGTGTTAACTGGAACCACATACATCAAGAGTGTTGCTGGTAAGTATGTTGTTTATTACAGTCTGGATATAACCTTGTTTCAATTGAGAGTCGCGAGAAATGGAACTTCCTGAAAAAATGACCATCGGGACAATGACAACCGCTGAATACTTTATAGGCTTGAGGAAAGATACAACTGGAGTTTGGAGATGGTTAAGCGATAACAGCACAGTGGACGTATCCAAAAAAGGAGAGTGGCCTTGGGCAACGTGACAGCCTAGCAAAGATGAGGGTCGTGATAACTGTGCGTAGATGTATAGAAATTACAGCGGCCAAGGGGGGTATAATTATGTGGCTGTGTCGCCGAAATAACTGGAGCAGGACTCATAAGTGAATGTAAAGATGGAGGAGGTAATAGTCCTTCGTCTATTCAGATCAAACGAGTCTGAGAATAAGAATAGGGAAATCGTATTATAGTCCACTACTTCTCTTAGCAATTATACATGTATCATATATATATTTTACTCATTTAAGATATTAAAGAGAGACATGAAGAGAACTTCGCGCTAATATACAAGGGTTATCGTAAGAGATATGGGCTCTATAATAATGTCGGCTGCTCTGCACACAACGAATACGCAGGGTTCATATGTGAATGTAAATTTGGGGAGGTATAAAAACCTCAATTCACATTCCACGAGACTGAGAATAACAATACAAGCAGGTCCACCATATTACGGCCCAGTCCTTCTCGGTTGTACTCAGGATGATACCTGACAAAAAAAAAAAAAAAAAAAAAAAAAAAAAAAAAAAAAACATAGTGTGAAAGTTAGATATAACAGTCATTTTGGATCTTAGTATTGGGCCAATAAGGACTTATTGTTATAAAATTTTCTGAATTATTTTAATATATCATTTTCTTTATTTCTGTATTGGCATTTATGTTTTCCACTATCAAAATACTATTAAATCGCATCTAAACTGCATTTTCCGAGCTACGTTTACAGGGCAGGGAGACAAACGAAACAAGCAAAAGTTGGAGTAAAATGGCTGCAGGCCTTTACCTACAGCCGTGTTTTAACCAAGTTACGATAAATTGAATTAGAAGAAATTGTTGCAAATTGTGACAAAGAGAACAGTGACTACTGCCCAGTGAAGGAGAGGGTAAATTAATCGCCAAAGAAAACAGACAAATGAAATCATTTTGCAGCCCCACCCAAGGAAAATGCAGCAAAGGAAAATCAAATACACCTCCAATAATGAGGTAATTTAACTGTGGCCTCTGCTAACAGCCCATGAACATTACTACTCACAATCACATTGAACTCATGTAAGAATCTTATGCAATCAAACGGCGATCAAATATTAAAATAACAAGGCAGCGACCTTTACGAACAGCCCAGATACACTGGAACATCGCGATGAACAATCTGCTACAAAACACTCGATAATAATATGTACAAGATGGAGGGTATATACTACATTCAATGAGACAATCACGAGACTGTTGCCCCTGCTAACAGCCCACTTATATAACCAGAACATGTATAATCATCGTAAAATTATTTAATTTTTTTTACAAAATAACAGTAGATACTAATTGCAAAGTACTAAGATACCAGATAGTAGTGGCGCCACCCCAAATCAATCCTTACCATCCCAGTAATTACATTGACTATATAGCTCTAGAGATAGGACTGATCACCCCTGTCAATCAGTCAATAATGTCTCTAATGCCGACGACACAACTATGTATGCATGAGACGTCTCGCCCATGGTTCTCGAATTTGTAGTGAATAATGGTCTTGAGCGGTTATCATCGTGGTTTCGAGAGAATCATCTGGTGATCAACAACACAAAGACGAGAGCAGTACCCATTGGTCCCTGTAAGTACAGTTACGACCTGGCCATACATAGCTCTGTCATTGAGACACTGCCATCTATCAAAATACTTGGCCTTGAACTTGATAGCATGGTGTCTTTCAAGGATCACATTACTAAACAGCTTCAAAAGGTATACGCTAAAAGTGGCGCTCTTAGGACAATCAGGCGTTTTGTCCCTGACAATGTTATGATAAGCCTCTATAAAACTTTCATTTTCCCTCCTTTTGAATACTGCTGCCCCCTCTTTCTTGGATTGGGGAAAGTGCAAGCGAATCGGCTAGAGGATGCCAACTATTATATTCTTAGATCACTGCTAGGTTATCTCAAGTCTACCCTTTATGATGAATTGCTGCGAATCTTGAATATGGAAACGTTAGACCAGAGAAGAAAACAACAATCCCTTATTCTGTTATATAAATGTTTGCATAACGACGCTCCCAAATACATCCGAGATTTTTTTAGTTTTAGGGAAACTATGTACAACCTGAGAGGAACCGGCATTAATTTGTTCGCACCTAAATTTAATTTAAAGTTTATAAAAAAAAAATCCTTCACTTATATATGTGCGCAGCTGTGGAATGGATTACCTACAAGTGTAAAACTGGCCAATAATATCAACCTTTTTAAGAAGCTATTGAGAACTTTGAAACTTTAGCCGCTTCTCAATTTTATATTTGTATTTAAGTGACTCTCGATTTCATTGTGCAAACTTAATCTTTAATTTTAATTTTAAATTATTTAAACTACTGCCTCACCATTTTATACCTGTATTTAAGCGACTTTGAATTTTACTGCACAAACTTAAATTTTAATATTAATTGTTAGTTATTCTAATTCCTAATCAATTAGTTTTTGACAGTATTTATTAGGTGTTTTAGATTCTTAATCTTAGAGGCACGTACGTATTTAGAACGAGCTCTATGAGCTCCTTGACGCTACGTGGGTAAATAAAGTATTGATTGATTGAGTGTTAATTAATATTATATAAAATGCATGTCAAATATTTAAGATCATGAAGTTAAGTGCGTGCATACCAGAGAGATAAGCGACTGATCACCCCTGTAAATCAGCCAGTTTCCCCTATTTTGATGTATGATTGCCAAATTAAATTAATGTTGATCAACTAAATTAGGTAGACAACGAAGGAATCCTGATATATTTAGTAAATGCATTGGATTGCCATCGCGCCAGAGTGCGAATTTGAGAATCAGACAATCCCCTGTCTGCAGCATAAGAGGCAGCACCGATACGAAAACTATGACCTTTATATCGTGCCGAGTCAAGACCACAAGACTTTAGAGCCCACGAAAGCTGTTCAGCAAATAAATTACGCTCCGACGAAGGGCTAATGCTCGAAACGTCTGCTTTTGTAATCGTTACGGTGGCCAATTTACCATTTCAACTTTTTTGATATATCCAAATGAATCAATCAATCTGCTGTGTTCACAATCTTGTATATTTGTCACAAAAGCCTGCTCCCATTCCTGTGAGTAATTCCACATCTGATCAGTTAACCATAACTTTTAAAATATTATTATTTTTTTAAATGGTTGCAAAAACGTGTCAAATTTGTACAATAAATGAAAAGAAAGTTAGAAATTTGTTTCTATTTTATGACACTTTGTACGACTTGAAAACATAACGGATTGAAAATTGAGTGTATTGAATATTAAAAACCTTTCCTTGAAATCACTTATAATGGCGTAAAAAGAAAAATAGTAATTGAAAACATTTTTCTACAACTGCATTTAACATTAACATTTGAAATTGGAGCAAATGTCATCTTTAATTATTTTAATTACCAGGGGCATACGCGCATTTCAAATTTTGTGGTACACTTCCTTTCAAAAAATTCTGCCCTCCCCAAAGTATATTTTTTGTGACCCTGTCTTGAAAACCTAACATATTTTAATTAGACTGATACTAATGGTTACATTTTCAGCTGATACCCTTAAAACTTCGAGATACATTCACACGAAAAGCCAGTCAATCCTTTTGAAATACATTGTATGGACAGATACATGTAGTCAAAAAGAAATTCAACACATGAAAGTAGATTGACAATTGTTTCATTTGCAATTAAACTTAAAATTAAATATTATCCTCTCTAAAACAACACCGCCCTTTCCCTATCTCCCCCCTCCCCCCACCCCACGACCCATTGAGAAGAGCAAGAATGAAATTACCAGACATGTACCAGACATATGTCCAGTTTTAAGGGAATTACATATTCAAGTAGTACTTTAAGTTTACATTGCTCCATATGGTTGTTCCACTTATTTCCATCATCACTGTAACTCACATAATAGCGATTCACAAAAAAGCCAGAAGCGCCTTGAGTAGAGATCGCAGTGATATTTCTTGAATGCTGTAAATTCACTTGTATCTATGGTGCTCTATCATTTTTATCGGGAGTCCACTCTATCCTTTTCCTTAACCGTTCATAACAAGGAAGTGAATCAGAATTCTGTGCTGATGACGTTATGATATCGTTGTTTGGAATTGTACCAGTAAAGGTGAGGAACAACCTAACAGAAGTGATGTAATTTGCAGTCGCCCTAGCCTATACAATAGATCATGAAATTATTCACTCACGTACCAGGAGCTCACCCACATAAAAGACCCAAACTAAGGGTTGAAAATCCATCATTGCAAACCTAACGTAAAGAAAGCCATGAATTAGTTGGAGGGGATCCCCACTTGAAAAATACATGTCCAGTGACAGTGCGAGTTTGATCGTCTTCAGTCTATATACATCTATATATATTTGTTTCTTTTTTACGACGAACACATGACTTGATTTCTATGCTGTTTGTCATATTCGAGATTGGAAATTCAAAGTACGATTCTCTAGTCTAAGAAAAATGTGCCTACTATTGGTAAATTGCTCTTCAGTAATATTAATAAAATTAAAGCTGATAAGAATTATAATGCAAATAGCAGTCATCATGACACCTAAGAGATTCCAACTCGGCGCTGGTATGGTCGACAATGTTCGCTCTTGTTGAAATCGAGATTTTAAGGAACAGAGTTAAAGCCAGGAAGTTTTTTTTTTTTTTTTTTTTTTTTTTTTTCAGTTGCAGGGCTTCCTAGAATTATTTTTTTTGAACCACGTGCTTCAGTTTGCTATAACAGAAGCTGCAACACACACACATACACACACAACAAAAAAACGGAAAAACCGGATTCATCCTTCTGGTTCTGTCGTTATAGCAAGCTTCGATATCATCGCCATCGTCCAATAGAGAGTCTTTGCTGAACATTAGTTAGTCACCACAACTGTAGCGTACATAGCCAGAATTTGAGGAAATATTTCCCGAGCTGAAAACATTTTTAATTTGGGAAAAGCAGGTCTAGAGTCGAGTTGATTGCACGATTGAACAAATGCGTATCAAAACAGATCAAACAATAATGTTGAAATTATTAAAAAAAAAACGCGCGACATTGTGGTAAATCACGATTGAATACTCCCAAAAATTTATTGAGCAGTTTCTATATTAATGATCATGTTAACGTCCTATGATACTAAATAACCATAACTTGATTTCTTTTAACTGAAGTTTATATCCAGTTTCTCAACGAATTAACTTGACTTACACACACGCGATTAGATGAGGTGCTATAAACAGCAATACCAATCAAAGCGAATTCAATAAATGGCTGGGGGAGCCAATGAATTTCGAACGGATGAGTAACGCCTGTGCTGTTTCATTTAAAGTTTCATTCTTCCTTATTACCGCAGCCTTTAAACGTGTTCAAGCAGATCATGTTGATTTAAACAGATACGAAATTAAAAACAAAGATTCAGGGGAATTGTTTAAGCAACGAGCTTCCGGCCAAATTAGCCCATTGCGGCAACCATCTCTTAACTTGTATTTTGTAATGTTTTATCCTTATCCAGTGGAGACCTTTTTTTAAATGCTATGATAGAAAGCACAAAGTTGTGGACACCATGAAGGCCAAACGTTTGTGTTAATGATCAGTGAGGTACTCCTATCCGGACTTTGAAACTATTCCTTTAGCATACATTCATTACCATGATCTTTAATTCCCTCATGCTAAAATTTTCATCAGGTTAAACGGAGTAAAGAAAGTAACATGGTATCAACAGAAGCAGCCGATTAAAGCTGGTTTTTCGTTTGCTTTCCGTTGTCAATGTCGTTGTTTTTTGTTTTGCAAAAATAACGGGCATAATACCTAAAAATAAATCCGGTACTGTTACCACATGGAATAAAAAGAAAACCAACCAAACAAAGAAACAGACAGACAACCCCCCTCCCCCCCCCCCCCAAAAAAAAAAATAAAACTTCCGTCAGCTCTGTTACTTAAACACCTTATAAAATTTCGATTTCAACCTCACTAACCATTTTCGACCGCATCTACAGTGAATTGGAGTCTACGGGATATCATGAGGACCGCTGCCTGCACTTTAATGCTGTTTGCTTTTGGTGTTACTACTACCACTGAAGATCGAGTCACTGATGGTAGGCACATTTCTTCCTAAATATTTTATCAAACTCTGAATTCATGGTTGTTAAATATAAACTGAAAGCCAGCAAACATGTACAGTGTAGGTATATTTTTTTCCGCGGGGATTCTGCTCCGACTGTTTCAGTGCTTTCCTTTGAAAGCTTTGTATACATTTGCCAAGAAAAAAATGTCTCACACTCTCTCTACTAATATTAATTCATGTAAAACCAGCGCAGAGTTAATTAGGCGATAATGTTAAAATTATAGAGCGAGAGAGATCATGGTTTATCAAATGATCAAGTTCTCAAAAAAGTCTAATTTGGCATTTATCCATATTTATGATCATGAGATGTAAACGCCTCACAATATATACCAAACAACCCACCCTCTTTGTAAATAAAGTTACTTGTGGATTTCTTTTAACCGAAGTTTGTACCAGTTTTCTTGACGAATATAAACAGATTTACAAGCGCGTGATTGGATAAAGTGCTCTATAGAGTAGCATCAATGAAAATAAATTTAATAAGTGGGTCAGGGAACCAATTGCAATAAACGGGCGAATAATAACAAAGCCTGTGCTGTTTCATTTACGCTTACTATGGCTCCATCCTTGGTTATTACGACGTAAACCTATTGAAGACCACATCGATTTAAATGGATACGAAACTTAAAAAAGAAAAAGCTACTTGGAGAACTTCTTTGAGTATCATAGCCTATCTATCGTTCCTGTCAAGTGCATTAGTTTATGGTTAGGGAGATACTCCTCCTATCCGAAATTAAAGAAGAACTTTTCCTATAACATAATGTTCATCATTATAACTTATGACTGCTAAGAGGACAGTTCAGTTAGAACTCCGTCACATGCAGGACGACTGGTACAGCCGGCAAGCGGACACCATCCAGGGTTACCCTGATATAAAGGACATAAAGAGCTTCAAAATCGCCGTCAAGGCCGTCTACGATACCACCAAATCCAGTTCACCCCCTCTCCACAGCGCAGATGGGAAGACACTGATATCAGACAAAGGGAATATCCTTGAGCGCTGGGCATAACACTTCCACATTGTCCTTAACCGCACCTCGAACATCAACTAGGAAGCCATCGATCATCTCCCGCAAGTCCCAATCAACAACGCAATGGCTGACCCACCCACGGAGGCAGGGGTCGCAAAAGCAATCAAACGACTCTATAGGGGCAAGACACCTGGTGCTGACTCCATTCCTGCGAAGATTCTACGCTGCTGGCGGCCCAACGCTAATCGAGTGCCTCACCAGCCTCTTCGCCACCATATGGACTCAGGAAAAGCTGCCACAGGAGCTCAAAAACGCCTCCATCATTCATCTCTATAAACGCAAAGGGTCCAGGAGCTCCTGCGATAACCACCGCGGCATCTCCTTGCTCTCCATCGCTGGGAAGATTCTAGCTCGCGTCATGCTGAACCGCCTCAATGCACACCTAGAGTACGATGTGCTTCTTGAGAGTCAGTGCGGATTCCGCGCGGGCCGAGGCACGGCCGACACGATCTTCGCTGCCCACCAACTACAAGAGAAGTTCCAGGAGCACAATGTTGGTCTCTATACCACCTTCGTGGATCTCACTAAAGCCTTTGACACCATCTGCCGCGAGGAGTTGTGGAAGATCATGGCCAAGTTTGGATGCCGCACCAAGTTCATTGCAATGGTCCGCCAGGTCCATGACGGCATGTATGCTAGAGTGCAGGATGACCGCAAGTGTTCAAAGCCCTTTCCTGTCACAAACGGCGTGAAGCAGGGCTGCGTACTGGCACCAACCCTCTTCAGCATCGTGTTCTCGGCATTGCTATCGGACGCCTTCCGTGACGTAGACGTAGGTGTCAGATTCCGATACCGTACTGATGGCAGGTTCCTTAACCTCCGGAGACTACAGGCCAAGACCAAATAATGAGTGGACACAGCCCGTGACTTCCTGTTTGCTGATGACTGCGCGCTCAACGCTAGCACAGAGTCAGATATGCAGGAAAGAGTGGACATGTTCGCTCAAGCCTGTGACGACTTTGGTCACACCATCTCCACCGCGAAGACCGAGGTCATGCACCAGCCAGCACCTGCAATGGCCTACACCGAGCCCACCATCACCGTCAACGGTCAGAGACTCGCTGTAGCAGACAAGTTCGTCTATCTTAGTAGCACTCTCTCGCGCGCTGTCAACATCGACGCGGAGTTGGCCTACCGAATAGCCAGAGCCAGTGCTGCTTTTGGCAGACTGAAAGACAAAGTCTGGGAGCGCCGGGGCCTTTAAGCTCGAAACCAAACTGTCTATGCACAGGGCGGTTGTTCTCCCAATCCTGCTCTATGCATGCGAGACATGGACTGTCTACAGCCTGCACGCCAAACAACTCAACGCCTTCCACATGAGATGCCTGAGGACCTTGCTTCGCATCAGGTGGCAGGACAAAGTACCAGACACTGAAGTCCCCAGCGTGATGAGTCAGAGAGCATCCATGCCATTCTTCTGCGCTGTCAGCTCCGGTGGGCAGGCCACGTCCGACGAATGGACGACAGCCGACTCCCAAAAAGACTGCTCTTTGGTGAACTTACAGCAGGACAGCGCCCACTCAGTCGGCCAGAAAAAACGATACAAAGACTCTCTGAAAAGGTCTCTTAAGCGCTATGACATTTCCTGCTCCCCATGGGAAGCGATTGCGGAAGACCATCCTGCATGGCGCTCTCTTGTGAGAGCGGGAGTGCTGGCATTCCAGGTCATCTGCGTCTGTAAGAAAGATCAGAATCGACACAAGAAGAACACAGGCCGCTTTTAGAGCTGTATGCTGATTGTCCGCCCCAATCTACTGATTGACCACATATAATCGATTGCGACGTGGCCAAAGCTAGAATTTTCGGCAAGGGGCCACGCGTATCGGCGAATGGGCTCTCATCAAAAGTTCCGTCACAATTATGTCTAGTTGTTCCCTGGAGACTTGAAGTGTAGATGTATGCAAATTCAAGCTATCGTGCAGGCTTTTCTGTATTTTGACTATTTCCATCGTCTGAGACTGCGATTCTTATTGGCGGCTAAGAGTTCCCTAAGTCAGTTGTCGCTCCTGACTCCTCTGAAATAGGACTCCATAGAACACTTTTTCAAATTTTTTACCTGATCCCTTACATTTTAGACTTTTATATCATTATTTTCATAGCTTATCTCGTCCCATATTCGTTTAACATTTTTTTTTCTGTGCGTGTAATTTCCTTGGCTCCAGCCTAACTTATTATATTCTTTGGCATTCATAACTATCCTACAAAGCAGAAAAGTAGGTCATCGTTATTGAGAGCATTACAAATTTTGAGAAAAAGACTTTTAATTTTCTTTTACATCGAGCAACACATTTTAACGAGGTCCATATATATAGGAATGACAGAGACGTACAAACGTTCTGTCGCTACGCAAGAGTATTTCATCTGCGTTCATAATTGTTTAGAAATTTTGTCCTGTTACTTGATAGAAAATAGATATTTGATGTAATTTTATCGTTTATAGTTTTTAATTAAAATTGCATTTGTGATATGTCTTTCTGATTTCCGAAGAGATCTCATTCTTGAAATTCGTTTTGTTCACCCAATTCCTGTTGTACCATGGTAGGTATGCAAGTCTTCCTTCTGTCCGAGGGTTTTTTGAGTTCACTTTTTATATGGCTACTTTTAATGATTGAATGAAACGTAATTGTAATTTTAAAATAAACAAATATATATGTATGTATATACTTTTTTCCTTGCTCTTATTTTTTCTTCTTAATCTCTCGGCTTTTCAACCAGAATGCTCGACCTGCTCCAAGTATGATTTCCACACGGAAAAAGCTGACTGGGAGGAGGCCAAGAAAAACTGTGCCAAAAACAGTGGTTCACTTGTCTCTATGGAAACCGAAAAAGAATGGCACTTTGTTAGGAACTTGACCAAGAATAAAAGAAAACCACGTTGGTTCATTGGTTTATTTGAAAGTGCTAACAGTTCTAATACGTGGTACTGGTTGAGTGAAAGCAAAGCATGGGTTAACGAGGGTTCTAATGAAACATGGCGTTGGAATAAAGGAGAACCAAACAATCATAACAGAGAAAAATGCGTGGAGATGATGCAAAATGGAGAGTACAGCAACATAGCCTGTAGAAAACCTTCGTATGATGACGATCCGGGATATATATGCGAAAAGCAAGTCAGTAAGTCGATGATCATGCCTATCTATGTCAACCAACGTTACTAATCACAGTAAGACGAAAAGTTGTAAACAATCTTTGATTTTGAAGCAAGTAACTCTTATTCATATTTTCTCCTCAGATTGTTCCACTGTTTCATCGTGTGACGAATCCGCGCCACAAAGGTGGGTGCCCCCTAACACAAACAAAACACAGAACATAAACGAGCCCGAGAACACACGCCACAATACAACTAAACGTAGGCCTAGAGATATTTATTATGCTAATTACAACAATAAAGCGACTAACAATAACGATAATACAATGATCTAATTAATTTACAGGAATACGCTAACCTAAACTACAGTACACTAAAACTATTTACAAGATTATTACTATTAAGATAAAAAAAAGGTTTTTTTTTTTTTTAGTTCAGTTCGGTTGGGTTTCACCTTACGCCCGTGTTCTTCTCCTGACCACAAATCACCACGCTCCACCAACAAACGACTGACAAACCAAATTCACAATTCACAAACCGAACTCACGTTTAACCCAGCTAAACGTAGAAGTTTCCAACCTCACGTAATTCGGTCTTCGCTCAGATCTTTCTTGACTCAGTTGTCTTCACTGGCTTACTGTCTAACAGAAGATAATCTTCTCCTTTTCCTTCAAGTTCTGCGCTTTAATTTCTTCGGCCAGCTTCTCGGCACACATGTGCTCCCCGACAAATGGATCTTTTGTCGTGTAAAGGAACGGTTTTGCTGAATGACTCTTCAGTGATTAAAACGTGCTCTGATCCGAACGAGTCTTGGTAACTTTCAAACCTTCACCGCCGGTGACCTTCTCTCAAAAACAAAAAAAACCACCCCGTACCAAACCACCCAAATCCTTAAATACACATGGACGCAAGGTGCCCGAAAAGAATGAAGAAAACTATTTGATATACACAATAAAGGTTAATTACACAACAGTTTACACAAGTGAAGAATAAAAATTACGTAACAGATACAAATAATCACGAACTACACTGATCCTAAGAGAATAAAAAAAATAATTTACATTTAATAAATAAATTCCTAACACTTCCATGACACATCGAAAGCAGATATTTTCATTTTGAAAGGTAGAGAACCTGCGTCAACCCACCAGCTGTTAGAGACAAAGACAACAGCCACCTCCCTCAGAACTCAAAGGAAGAATACAAAAACTGAAGATCGGCATGAGATGCTTTCAGAAGGTGGGATTTACTTCGTTGAAAGTTTATTATTTAAGATATCCCTAATGTACCGCTCGCTTCTTGTCAGATGTCACACTGCAATCCCCCCCCCCCCAAGCCCCCACCATATGAATGAAAAAAGAACAAGAAAAGGGTGATAGGAAGGGGACGGTGGGTCAAGATTATGACAGCCACCCTTTCCTGCCCCATTTCTCATTGGTTTTGGGCGAATAATCCTTAGATACCACATGATCGTTCTTACTGTCATCAGAATTGTTATGGTTAGCATTGTTCTTTTTATGATCATTATTATTATTTTAGTCAATGCTATTATCGTTATTATAACTACTATTATCACTATCACTTTGTGATTCTTTTAAGTCGCTTGATGACATTCTGGTCTGCTGTCACGACTACTTTGATAAACGTCTACGTCCTATGCTTCTTCTTGCACTAAAAGGAAAAATTTCCAAGAAAGATAAACATTTTAATAAGCGTGTTTTGATGTGCAGAGTTCGGATTTAGGAGAGTCCAACAAATTATGAACAATATTTCGAGCGTTTTACTGAGCTATTCTGCGCGCACAATAAGAGAAAAAAAAATGTCTCTTTACCCTCAGTGGAAAGGAACATCCTTTATGTAAAACATTTGAGGGTAGGACCATTCTTCGACCATTTTACACAGCATGAAAATGTAGATTTACGCCAAATTAAAGTTGCGTAAATCTGCGTAAAGATGGTTAACAAACTTTACATCACCTTTACATTGTTGGTAAAGGTCTGTAAAGGAAGATTTACGCAAAGCGACGTACAGCCCACGTAAAGCTAGCGTAAAATCGGTGGGTCGAATTTACGCTTATTTACTCAAAACGTAAAGTTGACGTAAACTCGCACTTTACTCAACTAAATGTAAAGCAGTTTTAAAGTTTACGTAAAGTTGATGGGTCAAATTTACGCTTATTTACCAGGGATGTAAAGGTGACGTAATGCACACTTTACTAACCGAACGTTTAAATACGCTTTTGTAAAGGTAACATCAAGATGGTCAGAATCATGCATGCTCCTTTACGCCGTTTACCTAAGGTTTGTGTAAGGGCACACTTTGTGTAAAGGAACGTTAAGATGTCAGAACTTATCTCTGTACCCTCTTACGCTCTGACCCTCTGCAGCCTTGCACAGAAGCGGGAAAAGGTATAAATAAATGTAAAACTTCTCTGAAAGAAATATTTATTTGGACTGCCCACTGGGCCAACTTCTTTACCAATTGGATATTTGACAATTAGTCCTCAAAATCGAGTCGAGTAGAAGAAGTTAAAGATAATCCAAAAAAAAATAATGATTCCTCGTGAACATTGCATGGTAGGATTAAGCGGCATATTAAGTAATAATCATATAGACAACCCTGAATGTTGAGAGCCAAAGATACATTCTCTCGGAGAAACACTCTTGCCTACAAAAGCATATACAAGATTTACTTGCCAGTGGGGTACTTATGATAATTTACTGGTTTGAAATGAGCTGATGGCCCAGTAATGAAGAACCAATCAGAGCCCAAAATAGCTCATATCTAGAGGCTGTCTATGGAACAACAGAGAAGAGAGTGTTTTTCTTGCTCTCATTATAAAGGGTTGTTTATATAACAGTCAAAACAGTAATTACAATTACAACTCATAGCCTATAAAGCAATCTTATATTTCAATTAACCTTACAGTTTAAAAATGCCTCCCTGCCTCAAGCCTTCTTTAAAGTATTTGTTCCTAAAAGCTAAATGTGAAACTATTTTGTCATTGATTTCGTTTAATTTCTAAACCTGAATACGGCGAACAGTTTTATGAGATTGCTGGCATTGTTGTAGAGAATATGCAAACTTTCAAGGCTATATTATTAACAAGGCCTTACATGTATCTGTTTGCTCTCTATTTTTGGGTTTATACTTCATGCAAACTGATGTAACTGATTTGCATCGCTAAGCTAATCAAAAGCTACAATGTTTTTCTCTTAAAGTACATTGGGTGACCAAAATGTAGGTACTGTAGGTCCTGCTAAGACACCATCTTGGTCAGACAAAACAAATTGTGGTCAGATATCACCGAAAAAAGTTGAAAACTATAATTTCTTAAATTATCAAGCTATTACTTCCTTGCATTGGTTTGCATTTTTATCACTGGTACCTATAATTATTATTTCAACAGTAAAATGTATCATTTCACTGTTATAAGGGTCTGTGTTATCACTGTTCTACCATAGCACTAACTGAGTGGAAACCAAATTCAGACACTACAATTTTATTTTGTTTACCCAAATATGAGTTTGATTACAAAAAATGACAGGCAAAGAAAATGAGCACAACAATATTTACTTGATGACATTCTGGTCTGCTGTCACGACTATTTTTGATAAGCGTCTACGTCCTGTGCTTCTTCTTGCACTAAAAGGAAAAATTCCAAGAACGATAAACATTTTAAAAAGCGTGTTTTGATGTGCAGAGTTCGGATTTAGGAGAGTCCAACAAAATTTGAATAATATTTTGATCGTTCTTTTTACTGAGCTATTTTGCACGCGCAATAAGAGAAAAAAAAAATGACGAGAAGTCCCTTTCCCATCACTGGAAAGGAACATCTTTTATGTAAAGCATTTGGAGGTAGGACCATTCTTCGACCATTTTACATTTCGAGGGTCCGGAAACGGCTAAAAATCTCGACATCATTCTTTTCTTAATTTCGATGAAAATTCGTTAGGAAAGGCATTAGAAATAGTCTCGCAGTAATGCACCTGTACGTTGCGATGGGCATAAATTTTGATACCTCTGTTATACATGTTGTGCGATGATACCGCAGCAATATCCGATCGAATGCTTTAGCTCCTTGTCTGCCAATAGAGACCCATAGCACTCTGTAAGTTACGTTGTTTATGAAGAGCGAGCTCACGATAACATAAGTCGTCGCACTCTCATCCCCAGTTTCCACAGTTTACACAAGGAACGCCTGGGACCATGACTCCCCTTTTGGCGACCAGTTAAAACGGCTTCCATTTTTAGACTCGGGCTTTTCTACGGATGCCCGAGAAAAAAATCAGCTTGCTATTAATCCAATTTTACAGTTTCCTTGAAACGCGATCTCTCACCAAACTCCTGCTAATTCCTACTCGCACCTGGAGTGAAACTGAAAATTACGATGGTTACTGCAGTTTGCGAAACGAAACGAAACGAAATGGAAAATCTGTAGTTTGCGAAATGAAATTTCCCGATCAAAATTAAATTATGGCGGGAGATTATCCTCGCGATGACCTTTGCATACACTTGCTACGTAGAGGACCCTTGCGTTAAATTTTCTACCAGTTCAGGCGAGTCCAACTTTTGGTCGAGCCATCGAGGGTCGAGGGTCTTATGTCGGGATCGAGCGTATTAAGTCGAGGGTCCCTTTTTTGTTTTTGTTTTTCGCAACCCATGTGTCTAGTCGAGGGTCCCTTTCTTCTTTTTCTTGACAATAGAAAATACGAGTCATCGCATTGCTTGAGACCAGATGTTGACGTTGTTACGAAATAAAGGTTTACATTAATACACAGCGCGCTGTACAACGATTGTCGATTGTGATTGAAGTGAAACCACATATGTAACGTGTCTTCTCTAGCTTTGTCAAATCGTCCAGCAACCTTGACCAGCTTTCGTTTGGATGTCGCTGTGACGCTGCATGTCTCATGTACTTCGTGAAAGCTTGCTTAATGAGTCACAAATATTAATAAACGATCGCTCTTTTGCCTGGCGTGATAACTTGACCTCAAATTCGAACAGTAATGCAACAGGCAATGTATGACGTGCTGTGGGATAAACAACCCAGGTGTGAGAAGCGCGACAGGCTGATGGATAAAATTCATGGTATTTATTTTTGTTCCTAATTATCTTTGCGACACTTGCAAAGTACCGGCCTTACTAGGTAGGTAGGTAAGACTTTATTTAACGAGGGTAACATGTGACAGTAATAAAACTGATAAACTAATGGCCCTCGAAAATTAAAATTCGGAAAAAAAAGAATTGTAACAAACGTAACAATTTTAGGAATAATTAAAATAAAATAATTAACCTATATACATCATAAAATATTTAAAAATATATAAAAAAAAAATTACAGGAATAATTTGCTAAGAATTTGATTATCTAAAATTATTTTAAAAAGGGAACGCTTAAAACGTTTTACACTGGTACTTCGTTTGATGTCCACACTTAATTTGTTCCATTCTTTCGTGGCTCGCACAGCAAACGCTCGACCCCCTTCAGAACTTCTCTTAAAACGCGGGCACATTAAGTTTAAATTACAGAAACGGGTTTGTCTATTATGAGTGTCAGAGTTTCTGATAAGAATACTATTTATATATTCCGGGGTATTTCCATTAAGCCTTTTGTAGGTTAGAGCGCATCGATTGACGTATGATTCAGCATAAAAAGGAACCCACTTTAAGGTGTTAAATACTAGTGGATGTTTACTGATGTTTATCTAATGTGGGTATGGATTGGGGTTGTACTAACCCCGCAATTTCTTGGCTCTTCTCTCTAAATAGCAAAGTTCTGAAGTCAATCTCAAGTTCATTCGCTCCGACGAAGGGCTAACGCATGAAAAGTCAGCTTTTATAATCGGAACGGTGGCCAATTTACCATTTCAACTTTGTTGATATATTAAAAAAAGTTTTGAAGTCATCCTCTTTCATGGTCTTTCATTTGCTCCGACGAAGGGCTAACGTTCAAAACGTCAGCTTTTTTATTCTTTACGGTGGCCAATGTTTTTGTTGTTTGTCTGTTTGTGTGTTTTTATTAGAGTAAAAGATGTTTCTATGAAAGCATATGTACATTAAACTAACCTTGTCAAATCATCCGGCAACTTCGACAAGCATTAATTTCATTGTCGCTATGTAGCTGTAATAACAATAATAATAATAATAATAATAATAATAATAACAATAATAATAACAATAGTAATGATAATGATAATGATAATAAAATATTCATATAGCGCACGATCCACTATTTGTCCATAGCGCTTTACATCAATAAGTTAAAAGACCATCTAAAAATTAAAAGAGTTAAAAAAGCTTGTTTGAAAGGATATGTTTTTAAATGTCATTTAAAAATGCCTATCGAACTACTGAATCTTAGTTCAAGTGGGATCGATTTCCATAGTCTCGGTGCCGCCACAGCAAACGTTCTCTCTCCATATGTCTTCAGTCTAACTTTCGGGGTCGTCAGAAGGTGTTCAGCGGACAACGCTGTTCCATTCAGAGCTTTGTAGACTAGTAGGAGAATTTTAAAAACTGTACGGTAACGGACAGGTAGCCAGTGAAGCTGTTTGAGGACGGGGGTTATATGATCAAATTTCCTAGTGCGTGTAACAACTCGAGCTGCTTTGTTTTGAATAGATTGCAATCTTGAAATTAGATGTTGTGGAAGACCATAAAGCAAGGAATTGCAGCTATCGAATTTCGCAGTAACAAAGGCATGAACAACAATTTTGGAACTCTCTTCGTCATTGTACTGTACATCTCATGTACATCACTACAGCTTGCGTATTAGTGTTGAGAAATATTGATCATATTCCCGGCCTGAAAACGTGACTCCACGCTTAAATACAAGCTGAAAGGTAAGAGTGACGTCGCGAGAAACCCGGATGGATGAATGCGTGGTATTAATTTTTAAAAATAGTCATCTTTGTGATTCATGCTTGTTTTGAAAAAAGAATAAGTAGATTAAAAACACACGCTACTATCAACTTAATCCGGTCAAATTTTTTTTCATCTTTGGTTTATTGAGAAATCTTCTGAGTTTATTTATACGAAAGAAGAAATACAAAATCTTAAGAATAAGGCTAGGAGGCAAGTGCGGCTGAAAGAGTTTTTTAGGGAAGCTGGAAAAGCGAATAGTGAAAGGTGTAACAATCGGGAAGTCTCCAGCAGAGAGTTGAAGTTTTTCATGCAGGATCTTGATTATTTTTACTTTGAGTGAATTTCTGTCTTTTCTGTTATTCTGAATCCCTGTTTTCTATCAGAGAAAGCCTGGATCAAAGAATTGAAGGCACAATTGTTACGAAGTGAAAAAATCTAACCTTGCCCCATGCTTTTCCCGATTAATGCTTTGGACTTGGTTTGACTTATTCGTTTTGTTATGTATACATTGCACGACTTTGAAACATTTTTTTTTCTTTCCTAAAAAGTGTTGCTGACGGGCCAGGGATCCTCTACAACTACCTTATCAGTTGTTACAAACATCGGTGGCGTCAAGAATGACAAAAACTGCTTCACCCATTATCTGACAATCGCTATCTTAGGAGGATTGTTGTTTATATTATCAATAATCCTTGCTGTGGTTTTGATACTGCTACGGAAGAGACAAAGTGAGATAGATACTTGGATTTTATTGGAATTTCATTTACAAATATAACGCTAATTTTAGCCCGCTTTGTCATCTTGGTCATCTAAGGGCAGACTTGATTAAAAAAAAAAAAATCTAGCTAGGTAGTTAGATCTTATTGGCATTTCAGTTAAAACTTAACTTTAATCTCTAGTCCCACTATTATCCTGGTAATCTAGGGGCAGACTTAATATAAAAAGTTCAAGAGATGCTTAAAATCAAACGAACAAGTTGATCACTTTCAAAGTTTAAATGGTGAGTTTAGGATTAGAAAAACACGAGTTGAGGCAAATACAAAAAAATATACCCTATTTTTCTTAGGCGTTCTGTAATCAAATACTATGATGCCTTTGAAGATCGACTGATTCTCCAAAAATAACCCCTAATTAAAGAACAATAAAATTACGCCATGCCAAATCAAAAAAAATACCAATCAAGACGCCCCAAAGAAGATAGTGAATACTTCTAGGTAAGCTGGGGGTCTCATTGAGGTCATGGCTTTTACGGCTGAGGGTTAACATTATTCCTTCGTTTTCACCAGAAATTTAGGGTTAACTCTTTTTACGACTATCGCTTGAAATTTTTCAATTTTTGCAACTAACGCCTAAAGTTTCTAGCCGTGTTACAGCTATCGTTAAACGCCATTGAGATTCTCTAAGCTTTGCCACGCCTTCTTGGCTGGTCAAGTTATTCAACCTACATGTCTGTTTAAGCCTGACTTCAACTTTTACATGAGCCCAAATTTTAACTCTTCGGAGGAAATAAAAATATTTTTTTTTTCCTGTTTGTTTGTTTTTGTTTTTGTTTTGTGTTGCTTCATGTTAATTTTTTTTTTATTTTATTTTGGTCTCTGATGATGGTATTTGATTTTACTCAACAGATGTAGTAAAAGAAACTGTTATAAAGTAAGTAGCCCCCTTTGCACCTGTTTTAATTTTATTATTTATTCAGTCTGATGTAAATTAAATATGCGATTGATTTGATCCAGGAGTGCAAAAAAGACATCTCACCGCGCGGTAAGAATGATAACTTTCTAATGTTTTTGAAAGTGACAAAAGCTAACAGCACAGAAAAACTCTCCAGTATGTTATTCCAGATTTAAATGACCCCCTCTTGCAATCAGAGTAAGGTGACACCTTCAGACTCGCCGTCTGCATGTTAGTGGAGTGTTAAGACGTAGTTACATATTATTTCGAAAGAAAGCCGTTCCTTGTCTTCCCCTCTGTCTAGTCACAGAGACTTGGTCTCATAAGGTAGCAAGGCTAATGCAACTTTGAAAGACACTTTACATAGGCCACTACATTGTTTATTTGTATGCTGTCATTGTACAGGAATCAACATGGCTTCAGAGAAAGCTTGCCGTTGAATGCTTTGAAGGTCGGTGCCCAGCTTAGCTTAGCGGCGGGAAGTAAAAGAAACCAAAGTGAGCCGTCTGTCCAACAGGAGGGTGTATATACCGCGCTGTGTTCAGAGTCAGTAATGGTAATTACACAACCAAAGAGATTAGAATTACCCAAAATGAATGTTATAACTAGAAGTATTATTAACGACTGTCTAATTTCATTTGGCAACGTTTATGGTTTCTTTCAACTTTTTTCATTGTATTGACGAGTTCAGTCGTGTTTTCAAGCATTAATAGTTTTGAAAGGACTCAAGAGCAGGTTTCGATAACCATGCACACCTACTAAGTCAATAGCACCATCGTGTTTCTGACGACTACCACTGAATATTTTGCAGACCTCTGATGAGGATGGGTCCCGAACGTACGCTTCCCTTATGAAATCAAAGGATGAAGACAACGACATTGAATATGAGAATCAAATATCTGTTCTTGAATATATTAATGCTTAAGTGTATTGTTCATAAGACGGGTAGCGTTAATCCGTAAAGGGCAGAAGTGAACGAAACATCGATAGTGTGTGTCTTTGAAAAGCCATAGAGGAAAAAACAACAGTTGCCATTGACATTGGGGTAGTTTAATGGTGGTTCGAGCAACCTTGTCCTTGAATTATGTTCTATGTAGACGAAAAGTAAACTATGCCTTTAGCTCGTCTAGGTAATCTCATCTGTTCACGCTATCGCTTAATTAGAGCTTGTTGCAGTCTCGCCATTAAAATGAATAAAATGTAATAATAACAATGATGATATTAGGTGATTGATTGTGATCTTTTCTTACTGTACTACGTAGTTAATCATTATTAAGTATTTGATAGGATCATGTTTGAATTTGTTTCTCCGCCATTTGACAAACGCTTAAGTAAAGGTGAATGATCTGTATTCCTGTCTCTCGGTGAATGTCATATTTCAGTATCTCTTTATCAATTTTGTACTCAACCTTGCACAGAGTTCTTACTTCATGTGGCTGACTTTGATTGTATGACGTTAGATTATAGGATGAATAAGACTAATGAAACAGTAAAACGCACTGAAATCTGCGCTTTTTTACTGTTTTATTTTATTATTATTATTATTATTTTGAAATTATTAATGCTTTTTAATTGGGGGGGGGGGGATTAATTAAAAAAAGAAAGACTCGTACTCGATGACATAATTTTCTTAAATCCAGAGATATCTAGCACGACAGTCGTACTGGAGGAACTCAAAGAGTCATGGCTTTAACGGCCAACGGTTAAAATTATGGCCAATTAGCAGCTACAGGTTTAAAACTTTCCATTGCTTTCACCAGAATTGTTTTCCTTTTTTTTTTTTTTTCTTTTTTTTTCTTTTTTTTTTTTTTTTTTTTTTTTTTACAGTTAACCTCCTGTACGACTAACTATTAAGGTTTATCATTTTTAACGCCTAATGGCTAAGATTCCTCATTTCATACTTTTTTAGCAATGCATCACCACAGATGTAGATACATAAGACACAACAAAAAAGTTTAACATAAAGACATGTCTCCTCCTAAGGTCAAAATTCGTCTAAATTACTTCTAAGGGTAACGAGGAGGTTGAATTATGAAAAACTGAACTTAGTTAAAAAAAAAAAAGAGGAAAAATGTGCCATACCAGGAATACTTAAGCTTAGTGATGTTAAATCGTTCTGCAGAGCTGGTCACACGTTTACATTCACTTCCCAGTTTATTATATGACCCTTGGATACAACCCAGATGGGGCTTGTTTACTGATTGAGTTATGATATATCACACAGTAATCTCGTGCGTGGGAAATTAACGTCTCCTATCCCTAACCCCGCAGGAGACGGGACCTCCATTTATTCGTACCTATCCGAGAAGACTAGAGTATCTAACCATTTCTTGATATAGTAAGGTGGCATATTCTTCTCACTTATTTTAATCACTTTCACCAGAGTATGGTGAGGGTCGCACAACAGAGCGAGGCTCCAAATTAAGTGCGCCCAATATCCCAACCATCCCACCCCAGGGGAGGACATCCATCACACAGTAATCTCGTGTGTGGGAAATTAACGTCTCCTACCCCAACCCTGCAGGAGACGGGACCTCCATTTATTCGTCCCTATCCGAGAAGACTAGAATATCTAACCATTTCTTGATGTTATAGAAAGGTAGCAAATTCTTCTCAATTATTTTAAGACCCTGAGTGTTGGTCCGGCCGGGGCTCGAACCCTCGACCTCCCGCACAACAGTCCAGCGCTCTATCCATTGAGCTAACCGGGAGGCGGTTAGCTCAATGGATAGACTTTGAGTGTTGGTCTGGCCGGGGCTCGAACCCTCGACCTCCTGCACAACAGGCCAGCGCTCTATCCCATGAGCTAACTGGGAGTTAGCTTCCTCCCAAGTCCCGCCTTGAGTATCGGCTATTGCGTCGATATCGTTGTGGTCGTTTAAGCTCAACAATGCACCCTGCTTCATCTGAAATAAACAATAACACTTTGCTTCTCCTTTAATTATAAGAGAAGCTGAAAGTGGAAAGTAGTGTTGTTTCCCTCATGCAAAATTTCCCTTATTTATTTGGCTTATTCTTGATTAAAGACAACTTGTTATCAATCTATTTTACCATTTCCTTGACCCGTGAGCCTGCGCCAAACTTCCTCCCAAGTCACACCTTGAGTAATCTTGTGAAAAAAACAAAAAAAAAAAGACAAAAGAACACTCGTGATTATGGAAACAGAGCAGGAATGGCATGCTTATTACAATTGAGATTCAAAATAAAACAGGCAACTTACGTGGTGAATGGTATATTGGCTTGAAACGAAATTTAAAAACGCCGAGATGAACATGGATCAATGATAAACCTTTGACTATTGACAAATGGCATGCAGTGGGCAGAAATCCTGACCAAAGCGACTCTTACTGGCTAATTCATGGGGAGTATCCACCTGGAGCTAAAGGATCATTTAGCACAATTAAGAGGGGCATACCAAGAGGATGGATTTGCGAGGAAGAAACAGGTATTGATCAGTACCAGAAAAAGTAAAATATTAGCTGCATGTATCAAACTTTGATTTTCATGCACAGCTTTGAATTTCTATAAGCTAATCTCACCCTCCCTTTTCCTTCCTTTATCTTTCCTATCTCCACCCTGCCCACTGATAGCTCATCACCATAATGGGAGCAAACCGCTTAGTCTTAGCCGTAAATGTACTCAAAAGCTTTCTGGATTATAGGGACGTGACACTTTTCCGTAACTGGGATATTATTCGACAAACGTATGGTGGCAGTGTGGCAGTAGTTATGTTTCTTCAATAGCTAACTTTAGAGGAATTTGTTTTCACGATCCTGTTCCAGCAAGTACAACTCCTCCTAAAACATTAACTGAAAATAAAGCTGTTACCGCACAACGCAAGAAGACAACTCAACAGGATATCACTGCTGTATCAGGTAGGGTCAACGATCAGTAGTAGTTTGAGTGTATGAAGATGAGCATCATTCATTAAATGCTGGATTTGCATGTTTTGTATTGATATTTTTCTTCGAGAGTTCTGTGTTGTTTTGTTTACCTGCTCGTTTGCTCTTTACGTGAGAAAAAAAAAATTATTTGCTCTTGACGTTAATTTCTGTTAAAGTATTCCGTTATAAAAGCGAGAGGGACCTAGAGTCAAGACTCTATGTTTTCAAAACTAAGTATTTGAAACGCTTTAAATCCAGGGTCTGACCTGATTCCTACTACGGCAAAGTCAACAGAAAAAGTTCAGCGGAGATCTTTTCTTTTTGTGGATAAGTATTTAAATCCCTACAAACCTAGTAACCCACAGGAATTCCCTATTCGGGGGACAACCTAATTGTCAACTTGTTTTTTTTGTTTTTGTTTTTTGCTTTTTTGTTTTTGTTATTTTTCTTGTTCTTGTTTTGTTTCTCTTGTTGTTGTTGTTATTTTTTTGTTTTGTTGTGTTTTGTTTTGTTTTATTTTTTGTTTTGTTGCTGTTGCTGTTGATCTTGTTTTTTTTGTTTGTTTTTTTGTTTTCTTTTTGTTTTGTTTTGCTTTTTGTTTCGTTTTGCTTTTTGTTTTGTTTTGCTTTTTGTTTTGTTTTGCTTTCTGTTTTGTTTTGCTTTTTGTTTTTGTTTCGTTTTCTTTTATTCTATTTGAGCTTTGTTTACAGTTTAGGCTTCCTCGACGACCACATTGCCAGTAGTGACAAAGGTCGGTGTCCTCATCGATGACAACAAGTGCTTTTCCCTTTATCTGGCAGTCGCTATTTTAGCAGGATTGTTTATAGTATTCATAATCCTTGCTGTGGTTTTGAACCTTCTACGTAAGAAACAACGCGAAAAAGGTTCTTGGATTCTATTGGCATTCCATTTAGAATTCAAATGTAATTTTAGCCCTTTCTTTTATTAGGCAATAAAGGGGCAGGCTTTATTAAAAAAATAATTATCCAAAAATATTCTGTGAGATATATATAATCACACAGACAAGGGAGCCAAATATAAAGTTAAAGTTGTGTGGTTCGGATGAGAAAACTCCAAGTTTTGGCAAATAAAATAATTACACCTTTGAAGTCTCAGGCGTACTTGATTTAAATGATTTGCTCTCTCGTTGGACAGATTGGTTCTTCAAAAATGACATTTTACTAATCGTAAAATTACGCCATGCTAAATCGGGGTAAACTGACCAATCAAGACGTGCTAAAGACAGTATTAGATCACAACTCTAAGAAAGCTGAGGGTCTCTAATCTTTAATCTTTAATAATTATACTCCTAAGACAGCCAAAAAAAAAAAAACAAAAAGAAAACTATACTAAGAGTTTCAAAATAATATCATAAGAAATAGCAATAATAATTTCAAAAGCAATGGCACTAAGTAATGAACAACAATCGGTTAAAACTATTAATATAAAAATGATCTATGAATTTATTTGGACTCTATTTTGACTGATGATTATATTTCATTTCGTTTAACAGATCCAATAAATAAAGCTGTCATAAAGTAAGTTGATTCTACCGAACTTGTTTTGATCAGACATTTAGTCAGTCGTAGTTAACTCTGATCGCATGAGTGTATTGCTAAAAAAGATTCATGATTTAGAAAAAGATGATATAACCTGTCTATTCTCTTGCTCAGAAGTAATATGTTTTCTTTTCGGAATTCGTTTTTAGTATTCAAATGGCTTGATTCAGGCAAGACGAAGACAACTGGATCGTCTGAGAATATAGAAAGCTTTCCAATGCTTTTAAAAGTCACAAAATCGAGGTTGCTGATAGCTCCCTAGAGGCCAGTAGACAAAACCTGGAATGATATCATAGTTTTGTGCTATTCCCATATTTACTAGCCAAGAAGAAGAATGGGCGTGTAAAAGAGAGCCACGGCTATATCTCGGACATCTGACGTATCACCATTTTGAGTTTTATCAAAGCGATTATAGAAAATTGAGAAAACAAATTAAGCAGACATGCAAGAAAACAAACAAATAGGTAAAAAGGATAACATTTGTTTTTTGGAGGAAAAGGGGGAAGTTTCCTGCAAATGGTGATAAACAATAGCACAGAAAAATTCACCAGTATGTTATTCCGAATTAAATTGACCCATTCTTGCAATCAAAGTGAGGTGAGAATATCAGACTCTGCTTCTGCATGAGGTAAAGTGTTAAGGGGTCGTCGCATTTCACATAGAAAACAAGTTTCCCTGTTTTCCCCTCTGTCTGATCACCGAAACGTATTCTCACAAGATAACAAAGCTGATCCAGCCTTTAGATAGGCCACTATATTGTTTATTTGTTTGCCGCTGCTCTACAGGAATCAACACGACTTCGAAGAAAGTTAATCGATTAACTATAGTCTGATCAGAGGGACTTAGTCTGAGAACATAACAAGGCTTATGCAACTGTTTAAGACTGATTTAAGATAGGTTATTTTATTAACCAGCCCAGCAAGTTTCCTCTAAGACAAGCCCATCGATACAGAAATCACGATTCCTAATAAGAACTTAACAAATGTGACGATTTAATGAAGACGAATAGGTTTCCTCTCAAGCTGAGTAGTTATCATAATTATTGATTAGACTTAGTTTAACGAATTGGGTGCCGCTGCTTGTTGTTAGCAGTTTGATCTTGCGTTCGTGTGTCTTCCTGTTGGCGGTCAGTTTATTTCCATTCTTAAATGCCATTAATAAGGGTTTCAATGGGGTTAACCGTCAACCGTCAACGTACTAACCAAAATTTTAGCTGTCAACTGTCAAATACGCAATATTTTTACTGTCAACCATCAAAGAAGCAAGCTAATGTCAGCTGTGAAATGTCTCCGATATCCTTAATTAAGAACTACACGATTCCCTTAGTAACTGTCATGGGTCAAGTTCTGTTGTTTATAAATACAAATGTTGATGTATACATAAAAATACATGTATATAAAAAGTCCTTTAACTTCTAGTCACGAGTAAATCTTGTTAGTGGCCGAACTGACTTCCGGTGTGGAAACATTTCCTGGTGTCGTAAAACGTTGACAACGTTGTTTAACGCGTAACTAGAGAAAATTACAGCCAAATCAGCGGGTTTAGTTCGTTGTATAGACGACATTCCAACAAATGAACCGTCAACCGTTAAATTACCTAAAATTGAACCGTCAACCGTCAAAATTTGTATCAAACAAAGTGACAGCAGAAATAAAATCTGTCTTTGATTTTAAAACATGTTGCTTAAGTTTTTACGTCAATCCCGCCTTTGTTTGAAAGCTATCTTACAAACAGTTGTATTTCTACGTATGATGCACGATCCTCGCAGTAGAGAGCGCTATTTATACAATAGCGAAAATCAGACCTGAAAAAAATCAGGCCTGTACGGGATTCGAACCACTGACCTTGGCGATACTAGTGCAGCGCTCTACCAATTGAGCTAACAAGCTAACTGGGAGCAGGCCGTTAAGTTGATTCGTAGATTTTGCATAAATAGCGCTCTCTACTGCGAGGATCGTGCATCATACGTATCTATAACCGCAGTTCAAAATATATGAACTTCATATATTCATCGTATCTAATTGTATTTCTGTGTGTTACTTCATAAACTGGAAGGTTGGTTAAAAACAGGGCATTTTATCCAACTTTAAAATTCAATATCTTCGCGTTAAATCATTTCCCAAAAAAATCCTTTGGACATGTACAAGAACGATTTCTTGGCTTTCGAAATCCAGATTTTTCGATGTATTTCATTTAGTACCACATACTTGGATTGAAGGTTATTTTTTAGTAAGTTTTCATCTTAATGAAAGAAGGTTCGCGGAATGTAATTATATTTTCAAAGTAAATGGAAGAGGATTGCTCAATATATTATAATTAAAAAAATAGAAAATAGAAACAGGTTTTTCTTGTATCCCCCAATCAAAGGCGGTATTGACGTAAAAACTTAAGCAACATGTTTTCAAATCAAAGACATAGACCTAGAGAGTAGGGGATAGGAGGGGAGCTTATTCGAGATGGGCGTTTGTTTGACATTATAAACTAGGGAGTGGGAGCTTATTTGAACAAGGAAACTTATTCCAGGAAAGATGGTGGTCAAAACATTTTATAAAAGCCATGGGGTGAACGTAATATCAAATGCTATTGTATGAGAACCACTGTTACATCAGGATTGCAGCACATGTGTGTTCAGGTGTACAGGACATTTGATGTCATACTATACAAGTACATTGTAGAGTTATACATTGACCGCTTTTTTATGTGGCAAAAATCAATTCTACATTCGTAGAGTATGCACAGTGCTCAAAAGGGTCTCTGAGTTCGCAAGTACATGTGGGAAACACAATATCCACACCAAGAAAGATTCCATAAATCAAGAAACATATGGACCAGACCCCAGTCTGCTGCTTTATTGTGTACATAACTTTGAAAAACGGTTGGTTGCTCGACAGGTCAGGCTATAACAAAGGAAAACAGCTAACGACATGTATAAAGCCCTTTATCTCCCATCAGTGAACAAGAGAGAAATTCTCTTTACAATATCAATGCAATATCAAGCAGACAAGTGAAAAGGGGGCTGATTTAGCTGATCCAGTATCAAATCTCTGAGGAAACATTTCAAGAATTGGATGTTAGATAGTTTTTAGAGTTGTGCCGTTTTCATCCAACACGCCAAGTTTTTATTTGAGTGCAGGCGAAATCGCGGATATCTCTGGAGTACAAATATGGCGTGATGTTTGTACTCGTCTCGCGCGTTATTTGTAGTCAACGAAGCACAATTGGATAATAACTGTAGATATTAATGTCTTTAACTAAGAGAGTTTGCAAAAACCGTCCCTTACATGTTGTCAAATTACATCCATAAAGCTTAAATCTGAGGGCACAAGCGTTGGAGCACTTTGTTGGGTATAATCTTATGTACTGTGCTATATGAAAAGGTTTGAAAAGGACTGTTTTGTTTGTATCATCATTTACATTGGCTTGAAACACCTTGAACAAAAACTTAAAAAAAAATTATCACTTGCTTAAACATGCAATTGTCATGTTAATTCCTATGTACGACAAATATAAGCAATTTATGAACCTTACCTAGCACCACGATACCCATGTATATGTTTGCCAATTAAAAAAATTTATCCTTCCCTAAACAACACCACCAAAACCTTCCCCACCCCCTTCCCCACTAAAAATAGAGGGGTCCGAATAACCGGGTATGTGTGCAGTTATACAATGAACTCGATTCTCTTTTCCTTTACTTTTCCCTCCCCTGTAAAGTTGTTCTAGTTGTTTCCGTCAATACTGAAACTCACATAATAGTGGGTAACAAAGGAGCCAGAAAAACCTTGTGTAACAATTGCCATAATATTTCTTGAATACTGTAAATTCACTTGTAACCATGGATTTCTATCATTTCTACCAGGGACCCATGCTTTGCTGTTGCTTAACCGTGCGTACTTAGCATATGAATCAGAATTTAGTAATGTTGATGCTGTGATATCGCTGGCTGGAATAATACCTCTTGCTATACCAAAGTCAAGTGGGGAACAATCTAATAAAGCATTAATCAAAATCAAATGAAATCTAGTTTCTAAAGTGTGTGGTCAAACTATTTGTATACACACACCAGCAATTCACCCGGATAAACAAGCCTAACCTATACAACCTAGCCCCCTCTCCCCCTCCCCCTCCAAGGAGATCTGTACATATAGACTTGATATTACCTTAAAACTCGATAAATAAATAAATGAATAAATAAATAAAAGGCACAGTTGACTCATTGAAGATTGGAGGTATCAATGATCTACAGCTGAAACTCACACGGCAAAATGAAATATATATATTTTTATACAATTCAGCGGAAGGTAAGAGCTCTTAATAATTTCTTTTTCTTTTTTCTCTCTCAATTCTAAACTACCACACTAGCTAAATTCGAAAGAGATATTATAATAATTTACTTAAATATGTGCATTTTTTTTAACAAGAAAGTAGAAAGGAATTACGATATTTTAACCGCTATATACGAATGTACACTGTGCTCTACGGGGTGGGCGCTCATTCGGAGCAGGGAAGTGTTTTAGATTGAGAGCTTGGGGGGCTTACAGTTTGTATCAGAGGAAATACAGTGTACAGGTCAAAGAACATTCTATAAGAGCATATAATGAACGTAAGGTGAAATCAGGACTTACTGGATGTGTATAGCTCTGACATTAGGATTGTCAGAAAATGTATGGCAAACATGTTACTTCTTTGAAATGCCTTGCCTTTTTGCAATTACTTAACAGCTTATTGAATTTGGTAACCAACAAACCGCCGCCCAGTTACCTCAATGGATAGTGCGCTGGACTGTTGTGCGGGAGGTGGAGGGTTCGAGCCCCGGCCGGACCAACAATCAAGGTCTTAAAATCATTAGGAAGAATTTGCTACCTTTCTATAACATCAAGAAATGGTTAGATATTTTAGTCTTCTCGGATAGGGACGAATAAATGGAGGTCCCGTCTCCTGCAGGGTTGGGGTAGGAGACGTTCATTTCCCACACACGAGATTACTGTGTGATGGATGTCCTCCTCTGGGATGGAATGGGTGGGAAGGTGAGATCGATATGGACTGAAGCGGCTGCCAGAGGCGCCTAAGAAAATGCCGACGTCCGTTCTCAACCTTAACAACATCTCATTGTAACAAACGTGTCATTCAGCTCTCTGCAAAAGGTTTGAATGAGCATCATATTAATATCATATTAGTATCCATGTAGTATCCATGTACACCTTGATACACAGTGCTCATAAAGTCTTTTGGCTCATGAGTATGTCGGATCAATAACATAGTCACACCTAAATTTTACAATTTTACATGAATCAAAATACCTACTTCCGGCGAACACCTCATGATGACTTTAAATTTTAAAAACGTGTATAAATTCAGCTCCAAGATTAAGGTAGCATATTCACAGTCCTGGCGGCAAGGATAAATTAGGTGTCAAAGTGAAAAATATTTCTGAGTGTAAGTGACCATTAAGAAATAAAAAAAAATGTGATTTCTTTTTTCACAAAAGATCGATCTTAGTATGCGAAACATAAATAAAATTTTCACACAAGAGTTTTGAGAAAAGACGAGCAATTAAATTTTGGCCAATTTTGATGATTGGCGCTGTTAAAAACCGACTATAGAGTGGGGAAGTGATTTTTGCTCGGAAAATAAATATTTTACAACACTTAGAAAACCCAAGGTGGTTTCGATCAATTTCGGCTTAAGACATTCATGGGCAAAGTTTAATAGAAAACGAGTTTTTGTACCGAAATTCACGGGCCACTTTTAAAGACACTGCGTCTTAATCGTAACCATTGCCTTCCTTGGTTCTTTTCGCCGTGGGTTACTTTTTGTCTGTTTTTTTTTCTACTACTCAAGAAACGTCAAAAATGCAAATTTCATCGACGGATTCATAGTGGAATCATGAAGACGAATGAAAAACGGAGAAGAGTATTGAGAATAGAAACGTCAAGTAAAAAATGAAACCTTTTCCTGTATGCATGTTTGCAGATTCTTTGCAATGTTTACGTCTGGTTGATGTTTTGAATATTGCTATCGTCAGATTAAATACTGTGATTTATGGTGTACATGACATATTCTAGAGAAGTAAAGTTTGGTAAATAAATGTAAACAGGACATCAGACGCAACAACTAAGGTTTAGACGTATTCACCATCCTTTTGTCAATTTCCTCTTGCTGAAAGTGTTTGTGATGAACAAATTATCGGGAGCAGCAAAGCAATGGGACTGCAATAGGAACTTGGACTGATTTATTGAATTATTCCAGGAAAGAATGATGTCACCAGCGACTAACGTGAACTATAGAAGGTGTTCTCCTGCTCCGTGTTATCTTACAATTAGCACATAAATTTGTGCGTGATACACGTGAGTGCTAAATATCGTCTCAGCGAAACTCGGTGGAAATTTCCTATTTACAAGTGCAGAAGCGAAAGCACCTAAAACAAATATCATACCGCGACTTGCAAACAATTTTGTTTTTAATGCTTGAGCACATTGTGGGAAATACTTGTTTGGCGGAATGGAAAAAGTGTATTTTGCGGTTTATTCTTCTCTTCTTTTGCTAACTGGAATCATACACATGAAGAGTGTTGCTGGTAAACACAATTAATGGCTACAAGTTTCCTTTCTAAATTATATTTCGTATCCAACTGAAAGCCGACAATGAAGCATGCTTAAAATGTTTGAAAACGATCCTCGCAGAAATGAACACTACTTACAGTCAGGCTAAGTAAAGCGTAACCCTCAAGATTACATAAATGAATTGATCAATTGGATATTGAACCCGCCAGTCGTTTCAAGAATGCAATAATGGATTGATTATTTGAATATTGAACCCGATAGCCGTATCCGTTTTGAAAAGGCGCGGATCATTGTTCAAATTAGAAGTCCATTTTTGAAGTCCAATAATATTGTTCTATTTGACGAGGAATCCTGAAAATGAACAAACTGCACTGTAAAAACACTGCGAAAACAGTCGATTGCAAAATTTATCGAAATCAAAAAAGTCCTGCGACGGCTTCGCCCGTAAACTATTTTTTCCGACCATGAATACACACAAGAATTTCTATAAGTTCGTCAAGATGTAAATAGGCGATAAAAGCTCTCGATAGCATTCCATTTACAACATTTACAAGAAGTTCCACACAACACTCGAACTCACCTTCCCCCCCATGTCTGACGCCATGTTGAAATAGTTTCGATCCATCATCACGTGTTCGCATAATCCAATCAGAATGGACTTCTGATTTGAACAATGATCCGCGCCTTTCCAAACGAATACGGCTATCGGGTTCAGTATTCAAATAATCAGTTTATTATTGCATTCTTGAAACGGTTAGTGGGTTCTATGTTCAAATATTAAATTTGTTATTGCGCTCCTGAAATGATTAGTGGGTTCAATATTAAAATAATCAAATCATTAATGTAATCCTGAGGGGTACGCTTGACTTAGTTTGACGGTAAGTAGTAGTGAAAATAAAGCCTACCAAACAAAAGAAGAAAAGAATGTGAAACCAAACCACAGCTGGTTAATCAACAGTGCGTAGTGTATCAAATTAAATGTAACCTGTGCGATACAGGGAGCTATGTTGGTTACACTCAAACAAATAAAATAAAATAAAATAAAAAAATAATAATGATAATTATAACTCAGAACAGTTTGGTTCATCTTATCTCTATCTCTGCCGGGATATGGTATGTCTCTGTTTTATTGTACACTTAGGTCTCCACAAGAGCTTTGCCGGTTCAAGGTACACTTTCAATGAGAGTAATGGTTATTTGTACAGTTGGAATAGAAGCAGAAAAATCTGCGAAAGCATTGGGTATAACCTTGTCTCTATTGAGAGTCGTGAGGAATGAGAATTCCTGATGGAAACTATACAGAACATTACAACCCCTGAGTACTTCATAGGCTTGAGAAAATACACATCAACTAGGGTGTGGAGATGGTTAAGTGATAACAGCATAGTAACTGCGTCCGAAAAAGGAGAATGGCCATGGGCAGAAGGACAACCTAGTGACAATAAAGGTCGCGAGAACTGTGTGGAGGTGTACAAAGATTATGATGACAATTATGGGCTCTATAATGATATGAGTTGCGACATGAAAAAAAGATTCTGTTGGATTCATATGTGAATGTAAAAGTGGAAGAGGTAATATTTCCTCGTCGATTCAAATTACATGAAACTAAAAATAAGCATTGGTCAAACCTATTACGGCCCAGTCCTTCTATCGAAAGTCGATTGCATCGAGGAAGACAGTTAAAGAAAAACACATAACATAATGCAAATGCCAGATAGACAAGTTATTATATATCGATCTTGCTGTGAGCAAATAAGCTCTTCTCGTTTCATAGTTTTTTTAATTTTATTTTTGGCGTATAGCTATTGATCCATTAAATTACGTTTTTGCTTATAATTAGATACACCACCGTTACCATTGCTTTACATTTCTCTTAAAAATGGACAGACATTCACAATTTTACAACAATAAGTTAATTTCCTTATTTCTCTTTAGAGAACAAATCAGCGACGGTGACGGTGTCCACCAGAATAGGTGACAATTGGCGTTATACTACCGAAACAGGTAGACTGTTTTTTCGGAGACGCGCAAAACCCTTGCTGCTGGTAAGAAACATTGGGATTTAGCCCACATTATCTATCCGTGATGCCTCAAACGTAAACGCACGTAATCGCATTCTTTCACATTGCTGAGAATCAAACGATGGCGGGCTTTTCATCAAAAAACGAGAAAGGTCTTATATTGTGGTAAAGGCGTAGACGATAGCCTAAGATGTATGATAATCGCTTCGATTTTAGCTGAAAAGAATATTGTAGAACAATTTTTGCTGGATCATTTTGTATTACTTAACGAAAGCGGACGAACGACGACCTACAGCAAAAGCGCGGGAAAAGAAATGCGAAGGAATGTTATCACGTGCGTTTGCTTTTTGTGCCAACATCTTCTTAGTCGTGTGATCACCTTTGTCACTCACGGCAACTGTTACCCACGTCTCTTCGGAAAAACAGTCCACCTGTTTCGGTAGTAACTGTCAAAGGCATGACTTACCCAACATATCTGTGCATGTCCAAACGATAATTATAATAATTATTAGTGCTGAATGTGCGTACAAATCAAGTACGGAGACATTACTTCCCTCGAATTACTCTGAGCAACCCCTACCTAACACTTCTCTAACTTTGAGTTTATACGTGTAGATAAATATAAAGGAACAAACAAGCAATAACAAAAACAAAAAGAAAAGAGCCAAAAAAACAAAAAAAAAAAAACCTAGGAAGAAGAAAGTAATACCCATATTTTTGCATACTTTTGGTTCTCCTTTTGTGTCTGTGTTTTGTTGTTATTTACCACCATTATTATCATCGTCATTTTTGGCTTAACCGTATTTTTTAAATTTTATTGTAAGAATACTAGTAGTGAGTCACTAACTTTGGTTTCATGTTGGTCCTAAGGAATGAATGATGAATCTCAGGCATCGACATCTTCACGGGTCAGAAAATCAACAACAAGTGCGTCACTACCCAGAAAATGTTCTATTCAAGTTCACTACTATCCACCATAAAACACGGACCCACTTTTCATCTTTCTAAAGAATGTTTGAAATCCTATTGTGACATAGTGCAGATATTAGATAAACCTGAGTCATGCTGGATCGTTTACTTATAATGTATTATTCGTTCACCTCCTAAAGATATATTTGTACCTCTCTACGCTTTCCTTATATGATTGACAGGCAATCATCGCACTTCATCTATTCGTGAATTTTCTTATTACTCTCCAAATCAAAACAATCTTCAAAGGTGACAACCTCCAACAAACCAGGTTAGTGTGGGCATGACTCATCCAACAAATACGTCTAAATGATCATGTGAATCAATGAATGTTGAATGTAGGTTTAAAAGAAATAAAGTGCCCTAACTTCCCACGACTTACTCCGCGAAACGCCCAAAAGCTCCTTATATCTACATTTATACTTGTAGTTATATACAAAAGGAACAAAGAAACCATAATAAAAGATAAACATTTACCACAAACATCATCACCATCATCATCAAACTGAATTTAGAGTATTTTTTTAATCTCTACGGTTGAGTGAAAGACTGAATTTATATTGAAAATGCTAACAGCGAATCACTAACCCAAGTTTATTTGATGTTTTCCTTTAAAACCAACTTATAAATCCCAGGCATCGGAAACTGTTCGGTTTCAACAATCACCCACAACTACGACGGGGACTCACTTAGAACACCATTCAAGCAAACCATCGTCGGCCCTAAAACACAAACCCACATTTGATCATTCTACTGAAGGTTTTAAATCCCAGTGTAAGTCAATTATCACCGTTTAGAAAGATTTAAGATAACATATGTCTATGCCTTTAAATATTACTAGCTTCCACCTCTTCCGAAAAAAAAGGGAAAAAATTCAAACTAAGATGCAGGGGAAGGCAAAGAAATGGCATAACTTGAGCTAAGATAAATAGAGTCATATCATTTTTTGAGCGTTGTGTCGAATCTTTTGGCTCCATGTCTTATCTGAAACAGCCTTTTATGTATATATCTATAAAGGGATTACGTTTGGGAATACAGTCACTGAATATTTCTTGACAGACGATGTACATACCAGCAGCCCTAACGTGGTTGTAATAATAGTGGTGCTACTGGCCATTTTCATCCTGATCCTTGTAATCGCTTTTGGATTAATTTTCTTTCGAAGACATCGGAGCCGCGGTAAACACTAAGTGCCCTGCATTGTGCTCTCAATTGTTCCTCGTGAAGCTTTTTCTTTCTCTTGGAGAATACTCTAACCTTTTCATCTGTCTTTATATATTTGTCATTCCCTTTACTGTTTACCTAAGTGATAAATATCATCAACCAACTGCGCATAATTATAACAACCTGTACATAGCATCTCCATCACAGTCCTGTACATGTATTTCAAATAATTGCAGCAGTTTGCCACGCATTATTGTATTGTTCATTTTTTGGGCAATGCTTGAAAAATAGAAGACTTACCTTTCCTATTTTTTTCCTTTCCTGTCAACGCTAACAATAACGACAATGGTGAAAATTAACTGGTGACTCGATGTTTGGGAATTACTGTGAAAATGATATTACATTAGTAAGTTGACGCTTGATTATTGATTTATTTTAACCACATTTCTATCTTTGTTTTCTCATTATGTGTAATAGGCATATTGGAAGAAAAGGTTCGCTTTCCGACTCTCAGTTATATTAACGAAACCACTGTACCGGAAGCTATTACAGCATTTGAATCCAAAAGGAGAAATAAGCAAAGCAGCAAATTTATCAAATGGAGAGGGGAATGAAATGCACTTAAGCATGTCGTTTTGGCTGGGTGTCACATGTCCCCTCCACAACGAAAAATCGTTCTAAAGTTGTAGATACCCACGGTGGTAATCTTTGCGTGTCATGACCCTCCTCAAAAAAGCTAGTTTTTTATATTAACATATGGTCGGAACTGATTAGATTTAGCAGAAACAGGACGTCCAGTACAGTGATAACTTGAACTGATGTAACAAAGGCTGAGCAATTAATTATTAGACTGCTGAGCCAAGAAAACAGTATTCAGAAAAATACATTTCTAATTTCTTTTCTCATAGATGATGTTTAGGCCAAGATCGTGTCAGATGCATATACGACAAGTCTTTGAGCTCTGAGCAGACATCATTCGACCCTGTGCTTGCTCAACAAACACACAGCTCCACTGAGCTTACTGTTGACTTAACCCTTTTACGAATGGAATCTGAAATGGCCACCTACGAAACAGTGACTGGCTGCCAATAAGAGTGCGAGTATGATAACATTGATGAGACTCTTCGAAAGTCGAGGTCATTAAGTGAGGGGTGTTCAGATATTCAGGATAGAGAACGAAGAAACACACTAGTGTTGAGCGATAAAAAAGAAATAGAGCAGCCAAGCAGTTTCTGCGATGAGAAAGAAGGAAACAACGATTATCTTTACGCTGTTGTTCACTAACAAAGAAAAGGCAGAGCCAGTTCTGATGAAGCAAGCGCCCGAAAAAAACTTCCGAATCACCCTCGGGAAGGAACTAGTGGGTCACCTGGTAGCCGGGCGTCCTCCATAGGGCTCGAAGTCAATAGAAGGGCCGCCATGAGTGAGACACCCAAGACTTACAAGGATACAGACTACTTGTATGCAGTTGTTGACAAGACAAAGATAAAGGAGAAACCGCCACAGGTAAAATATTTCACCTACCCCAGCAAGAATTGTCTTCATGATTACCTGTTACTACGAACTTCAGCGCTGTTTTACTTAAGAAAACGATCTTGATAAATTTAATTCCTCGATTCATAATATATAAAGATGATAGTCGTGTGTGCAGCTTGCTGGAGCACGGTAACTGGACAAACTTTTGAGTATCCTCTGAAAAATACTTAAGTTATACTTCTTACTAACCAAGCGTGAGGGTCATACTAGGAATATTATCCTGTGTGGGATTACGCACCGAGCAAAAACAAAAACACCGTACAACTAAGGGCCATAATCCCCCAGTACGACTCGAGAAAGTGGCGTTAATGAATTGTTTACTATGCGGCAAAACTCGTTTAATTTGATTTTTTCCGGCTTTCGTAACCAAAATACACGGATTATGACCGTCACCGTCAGGAAACGGTTCGTACAGTGAACGGTAAAGTACAGACCAAGTTAGAACCAAATTAGAACGCAGAGATTTACCTCAAGATTACCTGAGGTAAATGAAACAAAATAAAATAAAATCTTGATCAAAAGCAAAATAAGACACAACTGACAGGGTCATCTTATCATATTCTGATCATATCATTTATTTTTTGTTTGTTTGTCTGTTTTTTTTTTTTTTTTCTTACTCGCTACTACGTTGCTATCGTTATTCAGGATCACTATTTGTTTAATGTTTGATCTAGATGCCCCCTCCCTACCACGGTCTTGTGTACGCAGATCTCGTCCACTCCCGGGAAAACTACGCCAAGCTTGTCAAAGAGGAGTCCCAGACAGTATACGCCCACGTTGATCAAACAGAGGAAGGGGAAGATTGAACTCTGTTCGTTTCCAAACTTTGAAATTATTGAATGATAAAAATAACAACAACAACAACAACAACAACAAAAACAATCGAAGCAGAACTTAAAGAAAATGATTGTAATAATAACACGTTAAAACGTCATTGTCATGGAGACAGTATTCAGTAATCACTTGTTTTGTCCTTACAAATATCGGACTATTTTGGTAGAAATGATTTCAAAAAGTTGCACCATGTTGATTAGAACAACTTAAACTGTCACGTATGTGATACTCATTAAGGTACGTATAAAACTTATGAAATTGGTATTACTTGCAGGGTATAAGTTGATAAAGTTCGACATCGGCGTCTTACAATGGGCGTACTGAAGGAAAACATTTCCAAATTTTAATATAACTTTTACTTGCAGTTGGTTTCAAGCAAAATAAAAAAAAAATTGCGAATAGAACTTTGAAAATATCCCTAATGATTTTCCCTTTCCGAGGACTAACGACATTGACTTAAACCACAGCTTCAGATGTGTCAAATTGAAACTACCCGTTTTAACGTTTGTGTTTTCGAACAACACGGTACGGTCTAATTTAAAAACAAAAAAAAAGCCATGAATGAATGGGCAAGTGGGAAATGTTTGTGGTTATTTGCAATACAACTATTTGACAGAAGATGTTAGACAGAAGGGTATTCCGGTAATGTTTTATTTGTTTTACATGTGTGAAATAAATAACAGTTAAATCACTAAGCTTTGAGTTTCAAGAATCGCTAATCTTCTTTTAAAATTGACTATTCTTGTAAGAAACATTAAAAGCACTGGCTCGGCTAACACAGGGTTAAAAGGTCGGAAAACGTCATCGAGGGGATCGATTCGGGCAGGCCATGAATTAGTTGTCCACGCAAAATGTTAAACGAAAACAAGTGCTGTCCTGCAAAGATAGAGAAAAAGAGTTGTGCCCCTTTAAAACACCGTGACGTACTGGTTTGTGTGGTTAACTGTAAGCCAAGGGAGACAATTTGGTTATAACAGCCTGAAAGCACCCCATCTAGTCATTACAAGGCTCACACATGCGCAAACGTTTGACTACTGTGTTTATTCGGCTGCGCCTCGTGAGCCACTTACACATTTTGTCGTTATCTGTGATTTCTTACGAAACAGAGGCATGGCAACTGGGCATTAATTTGCCAATTAAGTATGACCATTGCGCCATAGAGTGCATTAACGGTTCCTTTCTAACGACGAGTGAGACCAAAAAGTACTTGCAGAAACGTGTATAAATCGGAAGCAACAGCATATCGAGATCTCAATAAGAATCAGTCACACTCTTTCAATCTCAGTTTGGAAAGGGATAGAAATTGCGTATTCAGTTTTTTTTTTTTTTAATGCGTGTGTGTGTGTGTGTGTGTGTGTGTGTGTGTGTGTGTGTGTGTGCGTGTCTGTGTGTGTGTGGGTGTGTCTGTGTGTCTGTGTGTGTGTGTGTGTGTGTGTGTGTGTGTGTGTGTGCGTGTGTGTGTGTGTGTGTGTGTGTGTGTGTGATTGGTATTTATTGGCTCGGAAAATGTATCGAATCGAAAATACATATAAATTTAAGAGGTCTTGCCATGTTGCATTGTGGACTGTTTACATATTATGATTATATGGAAAGTGTTACGAAAAGTCATGATTTATCCCAGCGTCTCACGCTATTTAATCGTCTTTCACGATGGTGCCTTATTTATTCTGAAACAAATTTGCTCAATCGAGCAACCAATCCGATCTTCAACTAAGGTCTGCCCAAATTGCCGGTTTTGTGTAAGAAGCCTCGAATTCTGTAATTTTTAAAGAATTTTTCCACGCTACCTATTGCAGATAAACAATCAAATCCCAGAAAATATAATGCATTTATTGTTGAGAGCGCTGTGCAAATATCTATTGCGCAATTTCGATGAAAGCGGATCAGTTTGCGCCATAGAAGTGATTGGTTTCTTTTTTGTTTGATCAAACAGCCCTATGAGCTACATTACATTTCTGCTGTGGCTTTTTTAAAACGTAATTGCGCAGTTATACAGCTTTTTTCAGACGGTTTCTGTAAACCCATTAGGGTAGCGTTGTCAAGTCAGATGATATATTGACTTGTGTACGGGGGCGGATCAAAACGTTCTGTCACTTCGCCTATATTTCCCTTGATGCACCAACAATTCCTAAAAATTGCTGTTACATTCCCTCTAAGTAACCTCCTTCAACTTCACTTCTGTACATCTTTGCATCCACATCTTTCACTTCTGGAAGCATTGACGGTACTCTGAAAAAAATATAGCTCTCGTCTCTGAAAGGGCAGCCTAGGCAAAGTCTTGCACCCTTGAAAATGGCTTTCATGAGGGATATCAGTGTTTTAATTCATAGTTAGATACATGTACAGCATATTTAAGGATCCTTTTCTGACTAAAATAAAGGAGTTTCGGGCGTTAAGCTTAAAACCTGTAAAACTTTGAAACGTCAGTGCCTGAGATAAGGCATCATTTAAGATAAAATTGAAAACTGTTAAACATGGAACAATTTCTTTTTTTGTAAAAGCAAATGTCCTATTTTTAAATTTTTTAAATGAAAGTTTTAGTAGATTCCAAACATTTTCAATTTAAAATTTAAAAATGTCGGCCTTTGTCATGATTCTGAGACTTCTTGTCTGAAAGATACGAACCATAAGAATGTCTGCATACTAGCTAAGCCATTAAAAATATTGGTTACTGGAAACTGTGTAGTAAATCTACATTACTAAACTGAGACATAAGCAAACAACGAAAGACTTAAGACTTGGCGGTCGACGAGGGGAAGGGGGGGAGTAGGAAAATTGTGCGTAAGTCTGGAAAATCTTGGCCACGTTCTGTGTTTAAAGGTGAAGAAAGCTGAAAAACAAACAACAGTTTAAAAAACCTATTGATTTTTTTTATGTTTTTTGAAGTGCTTATTAAGAAAGTTTCAAAATGCAGTGTACGAAGCAATATCTGATTAAAAAAAAAAAGAATGCAAAAAAGGACGTTAGAACACGAGTACGCGTTACGTCTTTTAAACATTCAGAAGCAATTCATATCCAAGCATTTCACGTGGGATGTAAACCCGAAAATGTTGCGATTGCAGTTACTGTAGGAAAAATGATCTATTTCATAGTTTTATCTTATTTCATATCAATGTTCTAGTATATACCAAAACAACTATACACCCCAGTGCTCGGTAAATATCCAATACTCTCTACCTCCCCTTTGATGAATAATTGTTAGTTGGTATAATTTCGGAGCTGAGCAAAGAGTTTCCAGCAATCTGATTGGTCGAGCGATTCCTTATATGGAGCTATATAAACCGCTCCGCGCAGTTTATATAAAACGTTAGACTAAAATGTAAATAAATGTTACTAAAATGTTATGATTTTAGAGATTTCTCTCTTGTTCAGCTTTGAAATTATACTAAAACAATTATTCGCTTCAGGTTCGGTGAATATTGTCGAATAATCCCCTCTACTTCGTCTCGGGGATTATTGGACGATTTTCACCTCGCCTTCGGTGAATAATTGTTAATTATTAGTCGCTGAAAGTGTAGGAATTTGACACCCTTGTTGGTGATTCTTTGAAACTAGTAGTTTCTGTCACTTGTGGTTCACGAGTCGACCCTGACGAAAAAGAAAAGATGAAATTTATTGCAAAAATTCATTTGTCCAGAATAACCTACTTGCTGGCTACGTATAACTGTCTCAGATACAATGAAATATATGAAATTCATATATTTTGAACTGCGGTATTAGATACGTATGATGCACGATCCTCGCAGTAGATAACGCTATTTAAGCAATAGCGAAAATGAGACCTGAAAAAAAATCTACTGCGAGGATCGTGCATCATGCGTATCTAATACCGCAGTTCAAAATATATGAACTTCATATATTTCATTGTATCTGATTTATCACTTTCACGGGTTTATTACGAATCAACTCAACGGCCTGCTCCCAGTTGGCTTGTTAGCTCAATTGGTAGAGCGCTGCACTAGTATCGCAAAGGTCAGTGGTTCGAGTCCCGTACAGGCCTGATTTTTTTCAGGTCTGATTTTCGCTATTGCTTAAATAGCGTTATCTACTGCGAGGATCGTGCATCATACGTATCTAACTGTCTCGTTCATGATTGTTCTATTTTACCTGTATGCATATAAATTAAAAACTGGTTCTTACGTCAGCGTGCGTTAATGGGGATAAGAAGAATATAGGAAGTCTGAAGAACACGCCGAGAGGCGTAGGAGTTGCTCGGGACCGTCTAGCGTCTTGAGTTCTGTATTCTAAAGTTTTTAAAATTGCATCTGAAACACACAAACTAATGGTAGAAATCAGGTGTATGTTTGTCGTTCCTAACCTCAACTTGGTCAAACCGGAATGACATTGCGTCCAAAATTTAATACCCGATGATTCTTTTATCAAAACCCACGTATCAGTCTCGATGAGATCACATTACTATTGTAGTGTACTAAAATATAAATAAAATGTGCAAAGCGCCTTTTTGACCAAAATCGTTAGAATTGTTATTACTTACTAAAAGATAACAATCGTGTATTCCATTCATCATGATAGTCTCCGATCTAAACTAAATGTTACAGGAAGACTCGCTAAAATAGAGCGATTTAAACTCGAATAACTAGGTATGTGTGCAGTTATAAAATGAATTCTCTTCTTTTTACCATAACTTTCCCTTGCTCTATATAGTTGTTCCAGTTGTTTTCATCAGAAATGAAACTCATATAATAGCGGGTAACATAGAAGCCAGCGATTGCAGTGATATTTTTAGAATACTGTAAATTCACATGTATCCATGGATTTCTATTATTTTGATCGGGAACACACGCTTTGCTGTTGCTCAATCGTGCATGGTAAGGCAATGAATCAGAATTATGTGATGATGCCATGATATGCTTGTCTAGAATAGTACTTCTTCCCATACCAAGTTCGGGAACAACTTATTGAAGCATTAATGAAAAACAAGTAAAATTTAGTTTCTAAAGTGGAACATCAAATTATTTGCATACTCACCACACACCAGATGCCCACCCAGATAGATAAAACTAACCTATACTTCCTTCCCCCCTCTAAGTATATCTGTATTTATAGACTTGATATCAAGCTACAACTGAAAAGTGCAACACAAGGCACAGTTGACTCATTCAAAATCTGTGGTACCAGTGATCTACAGTTAAAAACTCAAACACCAAAATGGAATATATTTTTTTAAACAATTAAGAGGAAGGTAAGAGCTCTTGATCATTTCCTTTTTTTTCTGTTTTCTCACTAGCTAGGGTCCAAAGAGAAATCATAATCATTTTCTTAAAAAAAATGTACATTTTTTTTTAACAAGAGGGTAGAAAGCAATTACTATATTTTTACAGCTATAAACATATATACACTACGCTTTAGGGGCGCTCAGTCGGGGGAGGGGAGCATTTTAGAGCTTGGGGGCTTACAGTTGGGCTTCTTTCAGGCCATCAAAAGACTTCTGACACGCGATTGACCACATAAACTGACGCCCCTTCTCCTTTAGTTGGAACAGAGGATGTGCAAGAGTTGCAAAGTCTGGGATAAACTTTCCGTAGTACCCAACCTTGCCGAGGAAAACACGCAACTCAGAATCAGTGGTTGGTGGAGGCCAGGAAATCACAGTAGACATCTTTTCAGGATCTGTGGACACTCCTTGCGCTGATAAGATGTGGCCAACAAATTGTACGCGCTTTGGTAGAATACGGCATTTCTCTGGCTTCACCTTTAACCCAGCCTCCTCAATCGATCCAGTGATTCACAGTGATTCACAGTGCTTGGCAAAGGTGGGACTAAAGAGCAGGACATCATTAAAGAATGCCAAGAGTTCTTCTTATGTCATTCCTGTTAACAAACTAGCAATCTGGCGCACAAAGAAGGGAGCTGCATTACAAAGCCCAAAGGGAACCCGCTTCCACTGCCAGTCCGTCCTTGGTGGAGAACGCCGTTTTCTCTCTGTCATCGGAGTGGATTTCGAATGCACGATAGGCAGAGATGAAGTCTAAAGTTGAAAAGAGTTTCGCTCCAGCAAGAGAATCAATCATGTCCTCCATCTTCGGGATAGGGCAGTGTTCCTTGACGGCGACACTGTTTAGTCTGCGAAAATCAACATAATAACGGTATGAGCCATCCTTTGTGGAAGCTAACAGGACTTGGGCACTCCGAGGACTAGTGGAAGGTTATATCACATCTCCCTCAAGTAGCCTTTGCGTCTCCTCCTTTATGTGCTTCTCTTGTTCTGGTGAAAAGCGGCGCAGGGGAAGTCTTGAAGGGGGAGCAGAGCCAGTGTTAATTCGTAATTGGGCCTTAGTACAGTGGCCAATGTCATGTGGCCTTCTCGATACCGCTTTGGAATGCTTGGCCAAGATTTTCCATACGCTAAGTTTCTGATCTTCTGTTATCTGGTCATTGTCTGTGGGGAATAGCTCTTTTATCTCCTCAATTGTATTCCAACTCAGCTCTGCTTCGACTGACACCGCGTTGCAACTCAGTTGTCTCTTATTGCCGTCAGAAAAGGCGGTTTCTACTCTGTAACTGCGATCCGTAGGTATTGCTTGCCCCTTTTCTACTACTGGACAGAACTCCCCTACATTTGTATCCTTGTGGATTGTAACTCGCCCGCCAATGTAGTTGTAGAAACGAACTGGGACCGAACCATTATTGACCGAAGGTAGAGAACTGGGCACCGCAATCGGGAACCGTTAAAAGAACCTGTCCAGGGGTTTTAGGATCCCATGAATTCCTTCCAAACTAATCCCTTTTACTTGGCAAACAAGAAGAACCTTCTGATCTGGTTGTATGGTAACAGTTTCCACCAGTGACACCCTGTGCACCTCCCAACGAGATTCGCGTCTCAGTTTTATCTGGGCGTTTCCTGCGTGAAGGGTTCCCCTACTAAAGTCAACGACGCACCCATTCTTTTGTAAAAAGTCCATCCCAAGTAGGGCATTCTGCTTCAGATTGTTGCAAACATAAAACAGCTGTTTAGCTCTTATCTCCTCGAGAGTGGTGTCTAGCTCCACAGTTCCCAGGATACTGAGTCGTGAGCCCTCACCACACACAATCTTGGATGTGACCTACCCCAGGGTGTCACTTAAGCCGATATGTTTGAACACTTCCTTATTCAAAATGCAGATCGGGCTACCACAATCCATCACTGCACTCACAGGGACTCCTTTGATCTTGTAGTCGAGCAAGAACACGTTAGGTTGGATGGAGCTAATGCGTATCACTGGTGCTTGGTCTCCGGGCGGGGAGCGACTTACGGTTACGATCTCTCCCCCGCCCTGCGGAAGTTTCCCTGTGGGCAGTTCCTCTGGAAATGATACATAGACCCACATGACGAACATCCCCTACCCCTGCTATTGGCTTGTCTGAATCGAGGAGGAACGTAGTTTCCTTGAACACTCCTTGAAGGGATTGCATTAACCACCGCTTCAGTTGCTGCTTTTGCTGTAGCTGATGCAATCATGGTTGAAAGCTCAGGGGCCCAGCCTGGTAGGGATAAGTTTAGCACCTCACGAACTTCTCCCCCATTGGTCGACACATCGTTCACAACTCTCTCTCTCTCTCTCTCTCTCTCTCTCTCTCTCTCTCTCTCTCTCTCTCTCTCTCTCTCTCTCATTCTAATAGCTCTTCGTTCCAGCGCTTCAAGCTCTAGAGCTTCTAAAAGGGCTTAATCTAATGTCGAGAGCTTAGAGCAAATCACATCTTTTGCAAGTGAAACTGCAAGTGTATCGGTGAAATGATCACTACAAGATTGCTCTAAACTAGCTGGGCTCAAAGTCGGGTATGCCTCTCTACAAAGGCGTTTAATATCAATGCTCAAATCCAACAAAGTTCCTCCTACCTTTCTTCATCGAGCCTTGAGCGTAGCTCCGGCGGCTTCGGGGACCTGACCAATTCCGGTTTTTTCGCGCAAGGCCTAGACTATGGCAAGGCCTAGACTATGGCTAGTAGGAGTTCTTGTCGTCCAATGGGAGTTGGGAAATGACCACGCGTGCTTTCTCCTTCATGCACAAAACCAATTTATTTGCTTTTTCTCCTTCACCCCAATCGTTCATCCTCGTACAGACCTCAAACTGATCCAAAAACGCCTAGAAGTCTGTGTCGTTTCCACTACCCGAAAATTTTTCGGGCTTCCCTACAGTCGATTTCGCCGACTGTATCTTAAAAGGCAACGGATTGCTTTCCATCTCCGACACCTTCTCTAACGCTCCCTTTGCCGACTCCTTCGCTTCGTCCCTCTCACTGATCAGTGTGGACTCCCTTTCCTTGAGCTCGAGCTGCTGGACGACTAGTTTGTGTTCTTTCTCCAACGCTTCAAGGCTCACCTGTGTTTGTCGAAATTCCTCGTTTGTCGATCGCAAAGTTGCGTTTTACAGCTTCAACTGCTTGGTTAACCGCTCGATAGCATCCTCCAGCATTTCCCTCGAAGTCATTTCGTCCAGTATCCCACCACTGCCACCACTGTAACGTTTAATAAACCCTTTTTTAATACAATTAGCGGCTGCGACACTATATCGACACAATGAGATGGCCGACCCGATTTTCCCGCTCTTCTTATTCTAAGTCCTGGGGAGAGACTAGCCTCGTTTCCTAGCAATGTTATACTTTTTTCATATTTTATTTGGCAAAATATTGGATCCCAATTGCGAAAAGGGAAATATTTATTTTGTTCCTTGTAGTGAGGAACAAGAATTTGAAACAGAAGAAGAGGAGGAGATGGATTTAGACAGTTCTATGGATATGCCTGAGGCTACTAGTGTGTAATTATTATTTCACTCTGCCTAAATCTAGCCCATTGATCAGTAATTTTGAATACATAGAAATATATATATATATATATATATATATATATATATATATATGTGTCTGCACTGCACTGATGAGGCCCAGTGTCTGCACTGCACTGATGAGACCCACATAGGTCGAAACAGTGTGCGCTGTCTGCAGTTAGATAGCTCTCGCTTGGCTTTGCCTTTTGGCTACCTTGCGATTGAGCACTCTACACTGGGGTTGCCATGCACTTAGCCTTCGGGCAAAGCTCATCACCTTAGTTGTGATTTGAGCACTCTCGCATGGCAACATGCCTGCACTTGGTCCCACAAGTGTAGCGCCCAGGCAATGGTTTATTCCAGAGCTTGGCCCAGTGTCTGCACTGCACTGATGAGACCCACATAGGTCGAAACAGTGTGCGCTGTCTGCAGTTATAACTGCAGACAGTACTGTTTCGGCCTTCTGGGCCTCATCAGTGCAGTGCTAATGCTAGGATGGAGGAGAACCAATATGGTCACCCCAAACGATCCAACCTTTGTGGTATCGTCTAAGTCATGCCAGAGTGCTCAAACTAGAGTACACTAGCGAGCATGCGCAATTGCAGAGCAATGACTCATCCTAGTGAGAGTGCTCAATTTGGACATGAAAGCAAAGCTTTGTATGCCAAAGAGCTATATCTAACTGCAGACAGTACTGTTTCGGCCTTCTGGGCCTCATCAGTGCAGTGCTAATGCTAGGATGGAGGAGAACCAATATGGTCACCCCAAACGATCCAACCTTTGTGGTATCGTCTAAGCCATGCCAGAGTGCTCAAACTAGAGTACACTAGCGAGCATGCGCAATTGCAGAGCAATGACTCATCCTAGTGAGAGTGCTCAATTTGGACATGAAAGCAAAGCTTTGTATGCCAAAGAAAAGGGAAATATTTATTTTGTTCCTTGTAGTGAGGAACAAGAATTTGAAACAGAAGAAGAGGAGGAGATATATTCATGTTTATAAATTTGTGGGTGGACGAGGCTCTCGTGGAAAATGTACTACTACTGTCAGTTTTTGTCTTTTTCTTTCAGATTTTCAGGTCATTTTGATGATCAAAGAAGGGACATTTTGTTATTAAACATGTTAGGAAGATATTAAAACCCAGTGGAGGATTTTTCCTTTTTCTTCGAAAGCGATGCTGAAATGTTCTGGGATCAAATCTTAATTTTTTTTCCTGAAAACCCCATTTTGTACACTTTGAACTTAGATAAAGTAATCTACATTCCTGTAAATACCTGCTGAGATATAAAATAAAACAATTAATACGGTCAAATTTGTCTGTTTTTTATTGGATGATAAAGAGTAGCATCTCTACGCATTTTTCTGTCGTATGATTGTTTGGTTCATATTCACTGCAGCGCCATGTTCCAGGTGAGGTCCTGTTGAAGAAGGTTATGCTCTTGCCTGAGCCAGCACCACACACTCCAAGCCAATGAACCAATGCCCCTTTGTTTGATTGTATTTCATTGTCATGTTCATGACGAAGTGCTATTCATTTTCGATTTCCATAGAGACAATTGAAATGCTTGCTTGGTCGCCATATTTTTTCACGGCATTCCTCCAGTCACCCTTTTCCACGTAGAAAGAATACTTGGAGCAGATCATAGCTATCGCTTCATGGGAAGCCAAGCGATAAAGAGGAAAAAAGAAAAAAATTGTAGAAAAGTTATAAATTTATGTATTCAATTATTTTTGCTAAATTTATTTTCAAGAATTAGAAGAATTTAGACTGAAAAACAGCTCAGAATTACGCGCGTTACGCAATATTTGATGGATAATACAAACAATAGTCTATTTCGTAGAAAATATGCTTATATATTTTCCCTTAGACATTATCTGGTCCCCTTTGCTGATTTAATCTTCCCCAATGTAATTTTCTTAGTAACCGAGTTGCATGCCTAGCAAGTTTTTGCATACTCTATTTGCATACTCTATTTGTGAAACAAAATTGCCCTCTGGGTATCATCTTCTATACTGATTAGTTTCTAGGTTCTCAATGATCTAAGAATAATTTCTGAGAACCAGTTATTAGTTAATGTCCTGTTTCTTTCTTTCTTTCATACATACCAGTTATATAGAAGACAAAAGAAACATTGAAGTCTGTTTGAAGAGTTATCCAATTGATCAAATAGGGTGAATTCGGACTATTTAAGAAATCCATTCTTTGTAACCAGCTATCAGACGTATCTGGAAAACCATATCTAAAGCTAGCGCTTCTATTTTACTGAAGAATTGTGCCTATCAGTACCAGTATGACTGTTGCCATTTATGGCTCCGCATGGTAGAAGGATGGCAAAATATATCGTAAAACACGATTTATCCATTCTCACTATCAGATGTCTCCCGAAAAGCTAGAGTCGCACTCGGCTATCGTCTTGTGCGACTCTTACGCTTCTTCGTGCTTAGCAACCGACCAAGTGCATCCATAACTCGATGGTTGCACGCTTCACGTTAACCATTTCTTTTGTAACACTGAGACCCCCAGACATCTTTCATTTCCTGGATAAATATTTATTAAAATTCGCTCTGAATGGAAAAGCACAATCAGCGCGCGAAAATGTTTATTCAAAAACTGACAAAGCGACACTGCAACAATATTCTTGAATCGTCACAGTGAGATAGTTTACGTTTTTTCGATCTCGGACTAAGAAACAATTTCAAACTGCTCAGTTAACCTAAATATTGAACTGGCGACAAGCGAAAGTGCTGTCGGTAAAACCTCGTCTCAGTTTAGTCGCCTTCCTAGAGAATTGAAGACTAACTGCACATTCTGAATAGAGGTATCTTGGTAAATTAAATCACTGAAACGCACTCTCTAAAATTGTTTCTATTTAATACTCACCTCAAAAGGTTGATACAGACCATTTTTTTGTTTTCTTGGTCTTCTCTGAGTGTCTTTATTCAACCAGCTGATTAAGCTCCTGCTCGCCTAAGTTCGCAAATCTGGAACTCTTAGCCGGGAGGCCCGTCAAAAAAATCGAGCTCGAAATTTGGCATCCCGCAAGAATTATCTTCCTTATCTCTAGAAAAATTAGAAGATTCTTCCATATTTCACCAGCAAAAAAAAAAAAAAACACAAAAAACAGGAATTATGTTGTAAGAAGTGACGAACAAAGTAGCCGTGAAAAAAGAAAAAAAAAAAGCAAAACAAACTGACTTCAGCGTGCAAACAAGGGCAAATGGATCGAGCATTTTAGCCAATCAGGGCGCGCGCCTTGGCAAAGCTATGCTATTAAAGGATTTGGTAACTGACATAAAAAAAAAGTAATAATAATATAATAATATAATAATAATAATAATAATAATAATAATATGATAATGATAATAAATAATAAAATAACTTCGGCGGTGGCAACAACTTCCATCAAAGTAGCATCAGCGCTGCTTCCGTGTCAACATGGAAAACATATGCGTAAATCCGCGCTTAAACGAGAACTTTTGATTTAACACAAAAGATTCATACTCGAACAGAAAATGCTGAAAGAAGTCAAAGAAATCGCATACACAATTAACGCTAAACACAAGAAAATCATCATGTCGATAAAGTTCTACAGGAAGTTGTGGAGTAAAGGAATGAAAAGAACAAACGCACCATTTTTGGAATGTAAAACACAATTCTTGTAAGCTAAGAGGAAAAACGAAGACTTCGCGCAAAATATAGTGATATTTACCAAAATGAAAGAAACTGATGCAAATCAAAGGATTCCTTGGGTCAACCACGATTTCCAATGAGCGAAATGAGGATGGAATTGATTTATTTCTCAAACACAGCTTTCAAGTCATCAAGCCAGCTAGCTGGAGAGTGATTTTCGCAATTATACTGACATCACTCAGTCATTGGTTCAACAAAGAATGATCAGATAGGCAAAAAAATATATTATAAGGTAAATCATATTTCGTCACGTCGGAAAAAAAAATTGAGTATAACAAATAAACACAACGCTTTGCAGAGAACTACATCAGATGTTTGATGTCTGTCTGTTTTTGTATTCTCTTTGCGTTTTGTTTTGATTTGGTTTGGGTTTTGTTTCTGGTTTTGTTTCTGCTTCAACAGTCGGGCCACAGAAAAACGAACTCAAACGACTTTCAACGGAATAAAATTTATACATGGGCATGTGATTTATTTTATATTAACGCGGTAAACCAGCCTTCGAAAATACACTGCAAGAGAAACGCGAAATAAGTGGGTCGCTTTCAAAAGTAAAATGGGACAATTTTTGGAAGAAAATGTCTTCGTAAGATTATTTTTACCTTTTCAAGATGTTTTTATTATAGGCATTTGCATAGATTTCCGAGTAGATAAGAAAAAAAAAAAAACTGAAATTAAATGATATAAATGAGAGGCACAGTTAAACACAACAAGAAAAATTTACCCTTTCTTCTAGAGGGGAACACTGCGTGGAACTTACAAACTTTGGTTTTCCTATTTACAATGCTTTTGCCAATTTCCCTTGCTGTGTTTGTAAACGGGTCATCGGGGGACCAAAAAGACTATGAGATTGCAATAAGAACTTGAGCTGAACAAGGTTTGATTGAATTATGCCGGGCAAGAATAATGTCACTAGAGGCTAACATGGACTGTATTCTTATTAATTTCTTATAAGTAAACCTCTTGATTAATATCAGTTTACATTCGTGACATTTATGGGTGATCGATGCACGTACGTGTGTGTTTAGTGGTGACAGCCTCGTCTTAGCGCGATTTGAGCGAAATCACCTGTCAGGGTAGAACTGAAGCGTCTAATATCCATATCATACCGCGGTTTACCAAATTTTTTGCTTTTAATGCTTGTGCGGATCGTAGGTAACATCTGTTTGTTGGAATGGAAAAATCCAGTTCTGTGGTATTTTCTGCTATCCTTGTGCTAAGTGGGACCATATACGTAATTGCCTATGTTGGTAAGCTAACTAGTTAGTTATAATTAATAGCTACGTATTTCACTATTTAATTCAGTCGTATCTGCCTTATTGCTGAAGATGAAAAAAATGGCTTTGAGAAAAAATCCTATTCCATGTATTATTTGGGGTGGTTCATCAATTGGGGTACTCTTCAGCCGTGAAAGTCTTTTATACGTTATGATCAACATTGTATCTGAATGGAAAGGAAAAAAATAGGAACACAGGCCACGTGCGATCAACTACATCATTCATCTTGAATTTATAATTAATTTATTCAATAATATGAGAGCAACGATAATAATGGACAAAAGGGTCTTATAGGCGCCAGTAAAATCCACAACACGCTGACGGTCAGGGGCTTAAAATAAAAGTGAATAAGAGTAAACGAAATTATAGTATAAAGTAAAGCATATAATTGAGCATTTTTTTATCTTTTGTCTATTTTTTTGTTTCGTTCTTAGGTGTTTATCTATCTTAAATTCCTTTTCTTTCCTCAATTTTTTCCAAAGTTTGTTCATTTTCAAGTGTGGCACTTGATTTTAAACCATTACTGTTAATTTTGGCTTTCAGTTAAGCAAAAGAAATAGACTACTCTTGCTTTTAAGCATTTGTATAAAAAGGTATAAGCAGCGTGAGGATCACCACTGCAAATCGATACTTGTAACATAGTATTATAAATTTTAGTTATAGTACTATCAAAAGGCTGCGAGCGCTTAAATTATGGCCTCATATCAACTTTCAGGCAACGATCGATATTCGTTTTGATGGATCCGTAATGAAAATAGTCGTGCATATACATCTAGATAGAAATACAATTTTACCAGACCGTTTACCATTACAAAAAGACATTCGCACCTTTTTATTATGTGAAATACAACTCAGCGCAGGACTTGCCATAGCGGCACCAATATTACATGATCGAACTATTAAGGTCATATTAGCGTGAATTTCATTAACAAAGAAGAAGAATTGCAGGCTTAAGAACTGAATTTAGAGGCACCTCCACTTGATGAATATAATATAGGGCCTAAAGAAATATATTGTTCGTCACAGAGGACTTTCATGAACGCAGTCACCAGAACAAAAGTGCAAAAATTAAAATGACATTACGATAAAACGTGGTTGTGCTGTGCAAAGTTTCACTTGTTGATCATTTCATTTATTTTGCCGCTGAAGGTCGTCTCACGTTTAATGAGTGGAAAATAAACTTGATACTTGATTCCTGCCTAAATAATAAGTACGCTTAGCCGAACTAGTGCTCACACTCAATTGTTTTTCATTCGGAAACAACTTCTTCAAACAAACCAATGGTGTAGCCATGGGCTAATCTTTTTGTAGGTTTTGTCGAACATCACTTTTTCAGCCAATACAATGGATCGAAACCTGAACTCTACGGCCGCTACATCGACGACTGTATCGGCGCTTCCTCCTCTACCAAAGAGGAGCTCACTCAATTCATAACCGCAGTCAATTCTTTTCACCCGGCTCTGAAATATACCTGGGAAATTTCTGACAATTCTTTATCATTTTTAGACATCAAAGTTTCAATTGAAGGTAACGGTTTATGCACTAGTGTGTATTACAAACCTACAGACTCGCATAATTACTTGTTATATTCGTCTTCGCATCCATCTCACGTTGAGAATTCCATTCCTTTTTCTCAGTTTCTAAGACTTCGTCGTTTTTGTAGTGATGAATATGATTTCCACCACAAATCAGAGTTAATGTGCCAGTCTTTCGATAAACGTGGTTACCCTGTTTCTGTCGTCCAAGCGGGTTACCACCGCGCCCAACTTATTGATCGACATTCAGCACTACAAACGTCGCATAAGGAAGATTCCGACCGCATTCCATTCACTCTCACGTTTCACCCTCACAACCACTCAGTTTAATCCATCATTCTTAAAAACTTTAAATTACTTCAAAACGATCCAGAGACAAGCGCTATCTTTTCGCAGCCTCCGCTCATTTCATTCAAACGCGACAAAAACATAGGCAATTTTTTGGTCAGAAGTTCTTTTCAGACTAATGACCAACAACGCACTTTTAAATGCGCTCGTGCACGATGCAAAACGTGTGCTTTCATTCACAACACTGATAAAATATCGGGACCTAAACGATCCATTAATATCACCGATCACTTCACGTTCACCTCCTCCAATGTAATCTATGGCATAACTTGCACTTATTGCAAAAAGATATACTTCGGCGAAACATGCAGAAGACTAGGTGACCGATTCCGAGAACACCTTCGAGACGTGGAAAGGAATGACAAGGACACATGGAAACCAGTCGCTAGGCATTTTAATTTACCCAATCATTCTAAGAAACATATAGCAATCTGCGGTCTTTCCTTACACTTAGGTAACACGGAAAGCCGTAAAAATCTTGAACAAAAGCTCATCTTTTAAACCGGCAGTCTAAATCCCACAGGGATCAACGAACGCTTTTCATTCCACAAATTTATTCTTGTTTCTCTCGTTGCCATGTTCCCACCAATAACGTAGCTCCATTTTCTGCCTTTAAAAGCACACACAACCCACAATTCCTGTATTCGCTCCGACGAAGGGCTAACGTTCGAAACGTCAGCTTTTGTAATCGTTACGGTGGCCAATTTACCATTTCAACTTTGTTGATATATCCAAATTATCACATATTCAAACGTGCTTGTTACGCATGCATGCTTTTCATACTGACGGTCTCGTCGTAGCAAGGCTTGAACGAAATTATTTGTTTACAGGTGCTAACTGAAGTGCATGAAACTGTTATCATACAGTTATTTGCAAGCGATTTCGTTTTTATTGCTTTAGCATATTGTGGGAGGCACTTAATTTGTAAAGTGGGAAAAGCGTGGTTTGTGGTGTTCTTCTCGTACCAATTGCAACCATACTTGTAAAAAGTAATGCTGATAAGGAAGATGGTTAGATTAACAGCTAAATGTCGAGTTCGCGACGCTCTACCAATTGTGCTAACCACCTCCCGACTAGCTCAATTGGTAGAGCGCCGGACTATTGTGCAGGAGGTCGTGAGTTCAAATCTGGCCGGACCAACACTCAGGGTCTTAAATTAACTGAGAAGAAAGTGCTGCCTTTGTAATAATATCTATCAATGGTTAGACTTTCTAGTCTTCTCGGATAGGGACGATAAATGGAGGTCCCGTCTCCTGCAGGGTTGGGGTGGGAGACGTTAATTTTCCACGCAGAGATTACTGTGTGATGGATGTCCTCGCCGGGGTGGGATGGGTGGGTAAAAAAGGGGTTAGGTGTCAACTGGAACGAAATTTCTGTTCCTTTCTCCTGCCATTCCTGTGGCGAATGAATTAAACTAAACTAAACTAAACTTTTATCCTTTTTTTTTTCGATTTTGTATCCGTCTGAAAGCTGGCGATAAAGTAGGCTTGCGTCAATAAGATAGGATGCGCTGTATCCTCCAATTAGTAGAAATTCTAATTTGATTTTGAGCTTGAACGGACCACCACACTTGAAATATCACAGTACTTAGACACCCCGAAACCGTTTTAAATCTACCATTGTCGCAGCCACGTTTTTAAGCAAACCTGAAATTAGGGGCTTGTATAGTTCTGATGTGCTAGTTTTAAAATAGAGCTACAAAAAATGATTAATATACTTGTTCTAAAGACTAGTGCTTAGTATCCAAATGTAAAATTAAATCAAAATGTACAAAGAATTAGAAATAACTGGAAAAGGTTGGTGCGGAGTGGAACTTAAAAAGAAAAAAAACAACAACAACAACAAACAGAGCAAGTATTCTTCGTATGAAACTATTTGCACACCTACCCTCTCCCTCTCTAACCCCTATGAAAAATGCAAAAAATAAAAAATAAAAAACAAAAACAAAACAAAAAACAGGTTATTCCATCTATGCCTATAGCTACCGAAAAATACTGTTCATATACGAATACAATTTAATAAAAGTTCACCTACGCTGGAAGGCCCTTGTAGTTTTGGATACTATTTCATATTAAAGAACATTGTACTCAGAGCAGTTTCTTTCTGCTCCTAAACCTGCTATCCAAGGCGTTATTGGCTGACAAGGTCAATGTTCTTCACATGAAGTATGTCTTTTTTGAATTGTACCATTAGGTTACCTGAAGAACTGCAGTGGTTCCACGTACATTTTCTATAAGAGCAATGATAGTAACAAGGACAGTTGGTCGAGAAGCAAAGGAATCTGCGAAAGGTCTAGATGTAATCTTGTTTCGATTGAGAGTCTTGAGGAATGGAACTTCCTGAACCAAACTATCCAGAGAAAGAACACTACGGAATACTTTATAGGCTTAAGGAAAGATACATCAACTGGAAAGTGGAGATGGTTAAGTGATAATAGCACATTAAATGTGTCCGATGAAAGAAACTGGCCTTGGGCAGAGGGAGAACCTAACAGCGAAAAAGAGAACTGCGCACAAATGTATAAAAATTATCGTGACAACTACGGGCTCTACAATGATATCGACTGTTCTACAACCGCCCAAAACGCAGGATTCATATGTGAATGTAAATATGGAGCAGGAAATAGACCATCAATGCAAGAAAGTGGGAGTAAGAACTATGGACGCCATAATGATATCGGCTGTTCTAAATCCTCCAAAGACGCAGGATTCACATGTGAATGTAGAGATGAACCAGGTAATAGACCATCAATACACGAAAGTGGGAGTAGGATTTGGTCAGTAGTATTGAAATTTATTCCTTTTCTCGATAGTCTAGTACACCGAGCAATATTATTAAATGATTCATTAACATATTGCAAATATTAGATAGAAGAATTACTTTGGATCTTGGTAGTGAGCCAATAAGGTCATCTTGATAAGCACTTTTCTGAATTCTGTTAATATATGTATTTATTCATTTATTTATATAATTGTTTTCATATAAATATAATTGTTTTCATATAAATATAATTGTTTTCGCCTTGCGCTCTTTTTAAAACTGGATGGACAATCACCAGATTAAAATGCGGCGAGGTTGATGGCGTCCGCTATAACAGATAAATGTCAATTGGCCTTTCCAACACACATTTCTAAACTATATTGTGAATATGTGTAAACGTAGGTACAATTCCAGTTCTTCTCTCGATTTACTCCGAGAATCTCCCGTTTAACAGGTCCTTAATTTTAGATTTTTACATGGAGGTAAAAAGAAAGGGAACGAAAAACCATGAAGAGATAGGGAAAAGAGAGAACTGATTTTTAAATATTAAGTAATTCCATTTGTTGTTTTTTGTTCTGTTTATTATCATTTACTAACATCATCGGCATCATCATCATGGACGTAATAGTATTTGCACAATTTTTAAAGGTTCCAGGGTGCTATGGTTTGAAATGATAGAAGTCATGACATAAATAAAGCTTTTCTCACCCAGGGTGCTAGGGTTTGAAATAATATAAGTGATGACATAAAGCTTCTCTATCTTTCAAACGTTTTAAGAAATAGTTTAGGTCAATTCTTATTACAGAATACTGGTTGCAAGTTTGCCAAAACTACATTTTTATGGCTTTCCAATGTTAATTAGCAGCATACTTAGCTTTCTTTTGTTGATTTTCTTCTTCTGCTGGCTTTTTCTTTTGCTCCTTCCTTTTTTTTTTTTCTATTTTCGTTTTGTGTTTTTTGTAGTGTGCGCACGTTAGTAGTAACTGACCTTTTAATATAATCATATATTAATAACCTTAGGCTGCCTTGTCTTTTAAGCCCTCGATGATTGGAACGGACAGCCTTTATTCTTTCCATTTGTCATGTAATACCTCCTTTTATCATATGTTTCAATGTAGGGTACAATTAAAGTTGCTGTTGTTGCTAGGGCTACATTGAATTTTCATGAAGCAAATCAATAACTTTGGTTCGATGTTCTTCCTTAGGACTGACTGATGAATCCCAGGCGACGCAAACTACACGGTTCAAAGAATTTCCCAGGACTACAGCGACAACTCATTCAAAATTATATTCAAGTAAAGCTCGTCGACCCTAAAACAAAAATCCACTTTTAATCTTTCTACAGAGGGTTTAAAATCAAGTTTTAGGTCCATTTTTCAAAATTCAGAAATAATAGATATAAAGTAAAAACTATAAAAGTAAAATTAGGTATACTGGACTCCACCTTCTCTTTAAAAAAGAAAAGAGAATTAAGATGTACGAGATTATATAATATTTAAAGCATTGTATATAAAAACTAAATTGATTCTAAATATTTAGCCCCATGCCTTACCTGAAACAGCCTCTTCTTATATATATCTATGAAGGGATAAAGTTTGAGACTGATACCGTCACTGAGTATCCCTTGGCAGACGATGTACATACCAGCAAGCCTAACTTGGTTGTAGTTGTAGTGGTGCTATTTGCCATATTCATTCTGATTCTCTTTGTCACTTTTGGACTAATGTTCTTTCGAAGACATCAGAGGCACAGTAAACAATGTAAGTATCTTGCATGGTGTTTTCGATTGTTTCTCGTCAAGCTTTTTTTTATTATGGTGGAAAATATTATTTCTCATGTGTTTTCACGTAATTGTCGTTTTCTACTATTCATAGTATCAACCACCAGTGCACGACAGCATGTGCATAGCATCCCCATTACATGTACCTCTAATAATCCAAGAAGTTTATGCGTTGTTGTATTGTTAATTCTTTGACAGCGCTTTAAAAGGAACACACTAACCTTTGCTGTTTTTTTTTTTTTTTTTTTTTTTTTTTTCTGTCAACACTAACACCGACGACAATGGTTAAAAAAATTCATTGATGACACGATGTTTGGGAATTACGATGGAAATGATATTACATTCAGTAAGTTGACGTAAGATTACTGATATATATCTAACTACATTTTAATCATTTTTGCATATAAATGGCATATTTCGGAGAAAAGGTTCCCTTTCCAGGTCTCAGTTATATTTGACAAACCACTGTCTTAGAAGCTGTTAAGACATTTACATGTAAAATAAAAATAAAAAAAAGAAACAAGGAACGCAAGAAATTGATCAGTTGTAGAGGGGAGTAAAATGTACTTCGGCACTTCGTTTTTGATGGGTGTCACCTGTCCGCATGACAAGGAAAAATCGTTCTAAAGCTGCAGATAGCCACGGTAGTTATCTTTACGTGTTATGACCCTCCTCAAAAAGCTGGGTTTGAGATTAAAGTATGGTCGGAGCTTAAAAGAAGCAGGATGTACTGTAACAACACGAACTGATACACATGTTACAACAGCTGAGTTAGTAGTAACGTTAAGCCCCGAATTTAGTCGTCAAAGGAATTATCAATGAGTGTCAAAAAACAATTTTAAAGTGTTTGATAAACATGTTATGGCACGACATTTTAGGAAGGCTTAATTCATTTTGTCATAGATGGTATTTAGGCAAAGACCGCGTCATATGCACCTACGAGAAGCCTTTGAGCACTGCACAGACATCGCTCGACCCTGAGCTTGTTCAACAAACGCAGAGCTCCACTGAACTTACCGTTCACCTAACCCTTTCACGAACGGAATCTGAGATGGCCACCTACGAGACAGTGAGCGACTGCAAAAAAGAGCGCGAGTATAATGACACTGATGAGACTCATCGAACGTCGAGGTCAGTAAGTGAGATGTGTTCAGATGTTCAGGAACGAGAACGAAAAAACACACTGTTCGTGAGTGATGAGAAAGGAATAGAGCAAGCACCCAGTTTGTACTATGATAATGAGGAAAACAAGGATCATGTTTATGCTGTTGTTCATAAAGAAAGAAAAAGCAGAGCCAGTTCTGAAGGAAGCGCCCTCAAAAAACCATCAGGCCGCCCTCAGAAAGGAACTACTGGGTTACCTGAGAACCGCGCGTCCTGCGTAGGGCTTGAAGACTACACTAAAGCCGCCATGAACGAGACACCCCAGGCTGGTGAGAACACAGAATACTTGTATGCAGTTGTTGACAAGAAAGACAAGAAAAAGAAACGACCACAGGTAATATATTTCACTTACCCGAGTATGAATTATCTTCACGCTTACGTACTTCAGCGCTGTTTGATTGAAGGAAACAATCTTGATAGATCTACTTCCTCGACATAAAATATACACTAATAATAATCAAGCATGCAGCTAAAACACGACAACTTTTCTAATTTTTAAATATTCTCAAAAAAATGAACTTGTTATCAATCAAGCACGAGCACCGTATTGAAAAATATTGGCAGTTCGATTTAGACCCAGTGCGGCGAGGCCATTACAAAGCGACAGAGGGCCGATATTCCTCAGTTCGGTTTGAGCAAGTGAGGTTAATAAGTAATTCACTGTGTGGCGCTCGGAGCACAATTATTCAATTTTAATTTCTCAATTTCGTGACCAAATCACATGACCTCTGACTGTTAAAATGGAAATGGTGCGTATGGCAAAATGCGAACCACGTAAGAACCAATCCGAGCGCTCAGCTTGCTTCAGGGCTGCCTTGTGATATGATGATATGTACTTATTGACTGGGTGGGAAGGCCGGACGGATCATGACGTACGGATCGAGCGCAGCGAAGTCTATGTGTTGAATCTTAGCGGGGCCGGGTAGGTGGCAGCGCCTGTGGGCAATATGAGGCAAATCCTGTGCTCTGAGTGACTACCCGGGCCGCGAGACGGGCCCATCTTGTCCGCTCGGGATTGATAGCCTTAATCCCGGCAAAGAAAAAGGTTGCGTGGAGCGCAATTACAAGATTTGTGATTTCTTGACATGTCAGCGGTGGAGTAGCAAAAAGCAGAAGCAGATATTAAAAAACAAAGAAAAACATTACACTCTAAACACAGTTCAATTTTTCGCGGCTCTCGAAATGAAAAAAATCATTCTTGATTCTTACATATTGAATTTTTCGATTCCTGATAAATCCTTTGTTTTTTGTTTCAATTTTAAGTATAGCGCTATTGACCAAGCTAGATCGGTTAAGATTGCTGGAAATTACCCTCGTTGTTTGTTTTCTCTTTTTTGTTTTTGTCTTTTTTGCTTTCTTTCTGCTTTTATATTTGTTTTGATTTTTTTGTTTTGTTTTGTTTTCTTCTTGTTTTCTTCTTGTTTTGTGTTGTTCTGGTTTATTCTGTGTTTTTTTTTTTTTTCGTTTGCTTTGTAATATATATTTTTATGGGCCTCGATCTCGACCTCGTCTCGCTCAGTAAAAACCGAAAAAACAAAAAATTTGCAGGAACTCGCCGCCATAATCCGGCCGTCATCTTGACCTCACACTTGGTCAACAACGCATATACTTAAAAACAAACAGAAATAACGAGAAAAAAAAAATAAATAAAAGCAAGCAATACAAAACAACAAAATTTAAACAAAGTATGAAAAAACCCTTGAACACAAGCGAACTAATTAGGGCAAGAGTGACTGGGTCATTATATCCCATTTGTTTACAAACCAAGGTGTTTTTTTAATAGTGTCAATCATTTCTGCTTATTAGATCGTTTGTTTGTTTTACTCAGCACTTTGTTCTTTCTATTACTATTCAGTGTCGCTATTTGAGGAATTTCCTGTAAGAAATTATTTACTTTCTTCGTTTCATGTTTGATCCAGATGCCCCCTCCCTACCATGATCTTGTGTATGTAGATCTGATCCATTCCCGAGAAAACAGCGCAAAGCTTGTCAAAGAACAGTCCCAGGTAGTATACGCGGATGACGTCAAGACCGCATTTGTCAAAATATCACAACAGAATCTGGAGGAAACCAAGAACTGGGAGCATTAGTGAGCTCTGTTCGTTTCCAATCCTAGAAATGACTTAATGATAAACATAAGTATTAACTCAAAACTTAAAGAAAATTATTGTGGTGATTACCTATCATTGTAGTGATTACCTATCATTGTTGTGGAAACAGTAATCAGTAATCGATTGTTTTGTCATTACAAATACCTGACTATTCTGGAGGAAATATTTAGTTCCATTGTATTGTACCATGATAATTATAACAACAGTAACTGTTGGGCACCAGAATACTGAAGATAATTCTCTTTAAGTTACATGAAAAACCGAAAAAGTCAGTATTACTTACAAGGGAAAAGTTTGTAATAATCTCATAAAAATCATAATAATAATAATAATAATAATAATAATAATAATAATAATTAATAATTGATTTTTTATAGAGCGCTATTTACAATGACAGATCAACAGCGCTTCACTATCAATGTATAAACCCACCTATCCCACCCTAAAAGAGGACATGAATCACACAGTAGTCTCCTACACCCAACCCTGCAGGAGACGGGACCTTTATTTATTCGACCCTATCCGAGAAGACTAGAATATCTAACCAATTCTTGATGTTATACAAAGGTAGCAAATTCATGTCAATTATTTCAAGACCTTGAGTGTTGGTCCGGCCGTGGCTTGAACCATCGACCTCCCGCACAACAGTCCAGCGCACTATCCATTGGGCTAACTGGGCGGCGGTTTTATTTTTTTTAAAGCATTTAGAGCTGGTTAATTCTGTTGGGCCCTATTGATATACCCTTAAACTAAGAGGTGACTAAAGCTAAGTGTATTTCAAACACTTATAAGATTTGTAATACGCACATAGATTACGTTAGGATATCTATTCACCTTAGAGATTAGATGTATGTAGGTTTCGCAGTGTAAAAAGTGTGTTAATATATATTAAAATAGTGGATAGCGTTGAGGGCACGTTCTGATTGGCTGTTCAGACTACGAACATATTTCGTTGTCCACCTCCAAACCTTCAGCACGGGATTTAAATCGGAAAATGTTGTTAATTCAATAGTATTTTAATAATTATGATTTAATAATTTAATTATTCCATTATTAGCCCCGTTTGATGCCGCTTTGATCATCTTTTTTAATTTCAGAAACATATAATGTTACAACGAGGGTCCCCTCTACCCCCGTTGCAAGACTCAGTCACATAAAAATAGTTGGCCTTTTCACGTACTCGAATAAAATCCAAAACTCTCTCACGTTCACACGAAACTCGAGACGATCACTCTGAAATAGTATTTTTGCTTTTTCTTGACCAGTTTTACGCGAAAAAAGGTGACGTAATGTCTTTTTTTTTTCTGAGTTCGTGAGCGAGTGGTATTCTACGAATCCTGCAATCTGATTGGTTCCGAGAGCGGGCAGTATTCTCCCCATCCGGTCCGTTCACGGCGGGTGGTATCCGTTTCGCTTGAGTCATTTTACAGAACATCTGAAGCTTTGTTGCAACTTTTCACAAATATATCTCATTTTGCCAGCTGGGTAGAATTTTTTAGCAAAGACTTCGGTCGCGGCTAAGGAGGATTAGTCGGGTATCCCATCGGCCCTTGCGCTTTATTATCGATGAGTAGATGTCACATTGCATCGAATTCGAGTGCACGCGCTTGAAAGTCGACTGAATTTTGAACGGCTGTTTGTCCTTATTCAGGGGCACGGAAGGTGATTTGAACGGTTTTATGTATTCTTGTAACAGTTAAGTTGATTTAACTACTTTAGTACTTGAATTTGCTCTTCTCTAAATGTTAAAAAAAACACGCAGTTGTTGTGAGTGGTATGCACGACTGAGTGGCTTTGCTTATGCGCTTTACTTTAACGCTTGATCGATATTTACCTGTTGCGCTATGATTCGTGGGTACCTAAACATATTTTTCCGCCTGGTGGTGCCTGAATAATGGCACTATTCGATATTAGCGAAGGTACCCTTAGGTCCCCAAATTTTGTAAAAATATGTTGCTGTTGAAACTTGCTAAAATTGGCGCCAAACTTTTGACATCTTTTCTCGGCTGGTGTATCACCCGACCCGCTTTTAATCGATCAATAGCCTTTGCTACCTGTATTAAGTGCCCCTTTTAGTGCATCTGTGTAAAGGTTTCCTATTGAATTCGGGTTCTTATGGCAATCATTTTTTTCATGTGTTAGAAAAAAATAAAAATGTTATTGACCAGCACAGGTCGGTCCGTATTGGGAAAAAAACTGTGCCCTCTGTCTTGAGTACCGCCCTCGGCCAGCCGGCTCGAGCGGTATCCAAGACCTCGTGAAGAGTTTTTCCCAGTACGAACTGATCAATAACATATATATCTTGTTTGTTTAAGAACATTTGGTGATATTTGCTATGAATTTTATTGATCTTATGCTCTTGACAAAAAAAGTTCGCGATCATTACACCATATTGCATTGCGCCGTTTGGCTGAATAAAATTTGACTCCTCAGTTTTTTGTTTTCTCTCTACTTTTGTGGTTCATCCCTTTTGTTCTAAGGTTGTTAACACGTCTTTAACGCTATGGCTATGACTTAAAGCCGATCT